>NW_016107429.1:2445212-2458973 GCF_001604975.1 Cebus imitator | reverse complement strand
AGTGCTGGGATTACAGGTGTGAGCCACCATGCCTGGCCCATTTATGCTTATTACAAAATAACTGTGGGATGTGGGAGTGTGCATGCAACAGTTTGGTTTTGATAACTCAGAAGGCTGTTCTCAAAAGTCTTAGTCAATTTCATAGCAAAGACAGGACAATGACAATTATTTATTGGCAAAATTTGCAAACCCAGATTTAGCTTTTCAATAAATCCAAGGAATTAAACAATATCTCATAATAACTCACTCATGCAAATCTCGCCTCTGATCATACACTTAAACCAGGGAAAAATATAGCATCTAGGCAAGGTAGAATTTTTAAACCTTCAGCCTCCTCAGAACAGTAAGTTTGATGATTAAAAAAAAAAAAAAAAAGTCTCTCAGCAATTAGAACTGGGCATTTAATTTGCAAGGCTCAATGCAAAATAAAAATCATTTTGTTGCTGTCATTGTTAATAATGTATGGTAAAATGTGGTAATAAAGATACCAAAATTGTAAGCTTTTTTTCTCATTTTCTACAACCTTTAAATTTGTTATGTTTTTAAATCTGCTAACTAATGTTATTCTAAGTAAAGAAAAAATAAAATGTTACTTTATTACTATGAAGTTTACTGTTCATCTTGATATTGCATAATGTCAGTATCAAAATGCAAATATAAGAACATTTCACTTGGTTATGGAATAAAGGAAATTACACAATTTATATTTTGTAGCTCATATGTGCATATGTATTTTGTTATTACCAGAAGAGTGAAAATGCTGCAGAAAACTAACTCAACTGTCTTACTTTGTGCTGTGCCTACCGACGACCAAAACTCCACAGTCTGCTTACTGATGAAATGGAAGAGCCCAAAGGAAAGGACGGTCCTGTCTTTGCCTTTCCTTCTCTATCATTTTCAGTGTAATTCATTGGCAATACAGGAAAGTAACATGAGTAAGAACGTTTATGATATCGTTTCTTACTCATTTGTGTTTCTTAGAACATCTTTCCCTTCTGTTTGCATTCAAAGAAAGTTGTGGTTCAAATAGGAAGTGTGCCATCTCAGAGCAGTAGGGCTGTCTGCATTCTCATCCTCCACATTCCAACATAGACTTAACTCTCTTACTTTGAATGAACGCTTGGGAGTTCATTTTGACTCTCACTGAACTCCCAAGCATTGTGGTTCCACTGGAATTCTGTGCCCAAGGGGCACTGAAAACATTGTAGGTAAATGAGTGGCAATTAATAACGGTAAAACATCATATTATGTTTATCTCTCTACCAACATGAATTCTTCATCACCCCGTTGGGTTTCACTTACAAAATGCAAGTTCAAAGACAAAAGTATTCAGAATTTTAAGATGGCAAAGGCAAATAAACAAATCCCAGTCTCTTCTGTGTACATGCCTATAAAGCCCCCTTGCTAGAATCAGATAATAAAAGAATTCATAATGAGTTAGAGACAAGGTTCCCTACCAGAGGCCCCCAATGATCAGAAGTGCATTCTCTGGCATCTTCTCTTTTTGCTCTTGTAAAACCTTCCCAGGATCTTTGTCTTTACTTGGAAAGCTAACCCAGGTTCTTTGACAACCTGCATCCTTGCCTCCACACTCTCACATAGAGCTTGTATCCTTCCCATGCTACATGTCCTAGCTCCATTATCACCTCCTTAATGTGGTACCTCCATAAAGGAACTCACTTCTCCCCTATTATTTTTATCAAAATTGGACAGTTGTTCAACCTTCACCACAAACCTATGTTAGAACATTTTAGTTACCCCAAAACTTTGCCTGGCGATCATGAATCTACCCTGCCACATACCCTCAGCCTCATAGTGTCTTTGATCTTTCTTTCCATCACTGTAAATTTGCCTTTGTTGGACAATTTAAGTAATTTGAATTGAACAATATATAGGTTTTTTGCATCTGACTTATTTCACTTAGGCTAATTTTGAGGTTTATCTATGTCGCAGAATGTATCCAGTGTTGCTTTTTTTTTGTATTGTTTTATTATTTTATTTTCTATGTTCCAGATATATGTGCAGGATGTGCAGGTTTGTTACTCAGGTAAACATGTGCCTTGACGGTTTGCTGCACCTACCAACCCATCACGTAAGTAGTAACCTGAGCATCCATTAGCTCTTTTTTCTAATGCTCCTCCCTTGCCACACTTCTCCAACAGACCCATGTGTGTTATTCCCCTCCTTGTCACCATGTGCTCTCATTGTTCAACTACCACTTATAAGTAAGAACATGCAGTGTTTGGTTTCCTGTTCCTGTGTTAGTTTGCTTAGGATAATGGCTTTCAGCTTCATCCATGTCCCTGAAAAGGACATGATCTCATTTCTTTTTATGGCTGCATAGTATTCCATAATGTAAATGTACCACATTTTCTTTATCCAGTCCGTCACTGATGAGCATTTGGATTGATCCCATGTCTTTGCTATTGTGAACAGTGCTGCAGTGAACATACACATGCATGTATCTTTATAATAGAACGATTTATATTTCTTTGGGTATATACCTGGTAATGGAATTGCTGGGTCGCATGGTATTTCTGGTTCCAAATCTTTGAGGAATTGCCACACTGTCTTCCACAATGGTTGAACTAATAACATTTCCACCAACAGTGTAAAAGTATTCATGTTTTCTCTGCAAACTCACAAGAAACTGTTGTCTCTTGACATTTTAATAATTGCCATTCTGACTGGCATAAAATGGTATCTCATGGTTTTGATTTGTATTTCTGTAATAATCAATGAAGTTGAGACTTTTTTCACGTTTGTGGCTCCATGTATGTATTTTTTTTTTTTTTTTTTTTGACGGAGTTTCACTCATGTTACCCAGGCTGGAGTGCAATGGCGTGATCTCCGCTCAACGCAACCTCCGCCTCCTGGGTTCAGGCAATTCTCCTGCCTCAGCCTCCTGAGTAGCTGGGATTACAGGCACGCACCACCATGCCCAGCTAATGTTTTGTATTTTTAGTAGAGACGGGGTTTCACCATGTTGACCAGGATGGTCTCGATCTCTTGACCTCGTGATCCACCCGCCTCAGCCTCCCAAAGTGCTGGGATTACAGGCTTGAGCCACCGCGCCCAGCCCATGTATGTCTTTTCTTGGAAATTTTTTGTTCGTGTCCTTTGCCCACTTTTTAATGTTGTTGTTTCTTTGCTGTAAATTTGCTTAAGTTCCTTGTAGCTTCTGGATATTACACCTTTGTCAGATAGATTACAAAAGCTTTCACCCATTCTGTAGGTTGTCCATTCACTGTGATGATAGTTTCTTTTGCTATGAAGAAGCTTTTCATTTTAATTAGATCCTATATGTCAATGTTTGCTTTTGCTGCAATTGCTTTTGGAGATTTCATCGTAAAATCTTCGCCCATGATTACATCTTAAATGGTATTATCTAGATTTTCTTCTAGGGTTTTTATAGTTTTAGGTTTTACATTTAAGTCTTTAATTCATCTGGAGTTAATTTTTGTATAAGGTGCAGGGAATAGGTCCAGTTTCATTTTTCTCCATATGGATGACCAGTTCTCCCAGGACCATTTGTTAAATAGGGAATTCTTTCCACATTGCTTGTTTTTGTCAGGTTTGTAGATCAGATGGTTGTAGATGTGTGGTTTTATTTCTGAGTTCTTTATTCTGTTCCTTTGGTGGATGTGCCTGTTTTTGTACCACTACCATGCTATTTTGGTAACTGTAACTTTACAGTGTAAAGTCAGGTAGTGTGATACCAAAAAGGAGCTCCTATAGCAAGGACAGTCCTAAGCAAAAGAACAAAGCTGGAGGCATCAGTTGTTTTTTATTGCTGAAAAGTATCCCCTTATATGGATATTCCACAGGTTGTTTATCCATTCATTCATTTTTTATTTGTCACCTGGATTTTTTCCAGTTTTTGGATATAATTAACAATGCTGTTATGAATACCGTGCACATACCTGAGTATGGTTTTTTTTGTATTTTTAATTCCTAGTAGTATAACTGTTGTGTCAAATGGTAAATTTATGTTTAAGAACTTGCCAAAATGTTTCCCAAAGGAACTATACCATTTTATATTCTCACCAATAATATATGATGGTCCTGACTTCTCTACATTCTTGAAAACACATTATCGCCTGTCTCTAATTCTAGCCACTTAGTGGTATATAGTGACGTCTCATTGGAGTTTTAATTTGCATTTCTCTAATAATGTTGTTGACTGTTTTAATGTGTTTATTAGCTATTGATATTTTCTGGTAAAATATTCAAATTTTTTGTACTTTAAAACTGAGTTGTTTTCATAGTTTTACTGTTATGCAATTCTTTATAAATTCTGATTATGTTCTTTATCAGATATTATTTGAAAACATTTTTCCCCAATGTGGCCTGTATTTTCATTTTCTTAATGGAATCCTCTGAAGAATGTTTTTATTTTGATAATTTCAAATTTATCTTTTTTGATAGAACAAGCTTCTGATGTTATATGTTAGAGTTTGTACCCTAATTTATGGTCACAAAATTTTCTCCTATATTGTCTTCTATATGTTTTAGGTCTGTGTTCCATTGTTTATTATGGTACAGGTTAAAAGTATAAATTCAGTCTGTTTTAATGTGGACATTTACTTGAACACACAGTTTGCTATCAAAATACTATTTTTCACAGTTAATTTTGAAACATTTGTTGAAAAATCAATTAAAGTAATGGTTTATTTCTGGATCTCAATTCTATTACATTGATCTATATATCTTATCTTTATGCCAGTATCACACACTGCATTAATTGCTATTGTTTCATAGTAAGTTTTGAAATCAAGACGTTTAAGTCCTCCAGTTTTGCTCTTCTTTTACAATATTGGTTTTTTGCTATTGTAAGTGCATTGGGTTTTGATATAAATATGAGCATCAACTTGGCAGACTTTAAAAGGAGACTGAGGAGACTACCGGATTTTTGTAGAAAGAAGAAAAAATTAAAATTAAATATGAAAATTGTCATCTTGATAATATTGTGTCTTCTAATTTAGGAACATGGAATGTTTCTCCACTTATTTAAATGTTCTTTAATTTCAGCAATGTTTTGCAGTTCTGATTATAGACTTACAATTTTTGTTAAGTTTATGCATTTTTTTTTCCTTTTTGGAGCTACTATGAATGGAATTGCTTCCTACAATGTTTTTTGCTATTTTCTTGTTACTAGGTTATAGAAATACAATTTATTTTCATACTAATTTTGAATCTTTCAAGTTTACCAAACTTGTCTTTTGGTACTAATATTTTTTGATTATTTGATATAATATTTTCTTAATATATTATCAAGTTATCTGGGAATAAAGACAGTTTTAATTAATTTATTTATGCCTTATTGTACAAAGTAGAGTCTCCAGGACACTGTTGAATAGAAGTGGTAAAGGCAGACATTATTTCCTTGTTCTTGATCTTAGAGACAATGTATCCTGTTGTTATCATTGCATAAAATGTTTGCTGTGAGGTTTCTGTAAATGTTCTTTACCAGAATGATAAATGTTTCTGTTTTTTCTAGTTTGTTGATTTTTTTTGCTGTGTATGAATATTTGATTTTGTCCATTTTTATGCATTTAAGATGATTATGCAGTTTATGTTCTGTACCCTTTGTATTAATATGGTTATTACATTGATTATTGTATTGCAAAAGAACCTGTACTCCTTGGATACCTTCCACTTGGACTTGGCATATAATAATTTTGCTAGTATATTAGTGCTATGTGTTTATGTTCATAAAGGATGTTGATGTTCAGCTATCTGTTCCTGTGATGTCTATGTCCATGTATCAAGGTATGAGATGGGAATTGTTCCCTTCTCCTGTATTCTCTGAAATAAATGGTGAAGGAATATTATTATTTGACTTTTGAATATTTGAGAGAATTCACATGTCAGGTTATTTGGGCATTTCTTGTGAAACTGGACTCATCAAATTTTATGCCCCAACTCATTTAGCTCTTCCACTTAAATTTTATTAAACTCACAGGACTTTCCTTGTCCAATTTCTACCTGCCTTTCAAGTCTCAGCTTAAAAGGCATGCCCTTGTAAGAACAGGATTTAAAACACTTTGCAGTATTACAGAATAGTTTTTCCGTATTTCCTAATGATGCTATGAATGTTTATGCATATGAATAATTTAATTTTTATTCATTTAGTAATTTAAAGAAATCTGAAAAATTGTAGAGGTTTGTGTTTATATTGCATTTTAACAATTTCATCAAGAACTATTATTTAATTCATCCACAAACCATATCTAATTTTGATCTAAATGAGATTTTTTTAAATGACTTTCAATTGATACTTTCTTGATTCATTTAGAATTCGCTCCCCTGTATTTATAGGCGACATCTGTCCTATTGCTCACCAGCCAAGTTTACCAGAAACCAATCAGAGGTCTAACAAAGTCCAAACATTATAGGGTTCGTAGACATCTTAGAAAGAGGTGCTTTTTATAGGATTTGGGGATGTATTAGAACATTTTCGGGATGATCCAAGGAACCAGGTACTTTAGGATTGAGTGCAGATAAGAAGCAGTGGTAATTGTACTATCAGGATTGCCTAAAAAATAAAAATTTACATCTGACATAGTTAAACAGGCAAGAGAGGCTTTATCAGAAACAGTTGCAGTTTGGGTTAAGGCTATTCCATTAGAAGAGAGAGACAGAACTCAACTCCACTGAAACAAAAAGTATTTTTTTTAATGCTGAGGTGATCTATCTAAAAGTACTGGAGGACATTAGGGAGAAAATTGGTCAAGGTGATCAGGCCATCTGTGTTTGCTAATTAGTGAAATTAGGCTTTTACACTCCTACAGGGACAGGGAGATAGGGGTGCTATCTTTCTTAATTGCTCTCAGGTCCTTAAAAAAAGACACTTCTGGATTATGGCATTGGTAAGAGGCTGGAAGAAGATTTATATAACAATGGGTCAAAAAAAGAATGTAAAATAAAAATTTTTCTGAAGTAAATTCTCTGAGAAAAGTGAGATCAGGGCCTATAGTGAGGAAGAAGCCTGTCTAAGCTTTAGTCAAGCTGAGCAAAACTTTAAGGAATTCTGGGTGAGTATATTAATCACTATTTTCTAAAAAGATGAAAGCAAAAGAGCAAGACTAAAACTGTAATTTGTTAAAAAGCAGTAGGCACTCATCGAAGCCTGGAAATGAGGCTATTTGGCCTTTTTTGTTCCTTGGGCAGCGTTTTTTGTTTGTGCTCAGAAGTGATTACAGATAATGATTGTTTTCCATCATCACTATAGAGTGACCTTATCTGATATTGGGAATTTGTGAAATTATTCATGTTCAGTGGCACACCTAACAGTTGTTACGCCAGCTATGAGCTGACAGCTGTCAAATATGTTTATTTCTGTCTGTAACTTGATATTTTTGGAAAGAAGAGATATGTATTTCTGTAGATTTGGAAAAGTATATATATTTTAATTTCTCCTGTGTTTTATATAGATTATATATTACCTGATGATATTCTGAATTCCCCTTATAGAAACCAAATAGAACTAAAATTTTATGAATCGCCCCCATGAAAACCATACAATTTAGAGTATATTGTTTGACAATTTCTTTTACTTTTCTATTGTTAGTATTTTCTCATTTCTTTTCTTAAATTTCTTTTAGAATTTAACATTATCATCACAATAAACATTTTATCCAGAACTAGAGTAATATGATAATTCAAAAAGCATTTAAATATAGTTGTAATTATTTTCTCATTTCAATAAGTTGCTAATGTTTCTCTCTCATTTTTACTTAATTATGTTTATCATACATTTATTTTTAACAAATAAACTTAACGCTGCATATAAAGTTTTTTTATGTTTTTATCATTCTCTCTCTCCAGTCCTCATGTTTGTTAAAAAACAACTCATCATAGGACCGAGTGCTTTGCAAAATAGACTTGAGTTTTATACTTGGGCTGATTATTTGCCTGAAGTGCAGCAACAATAATTATTTTTACATAGGTTTTTTGGATTGGATTTGATGTAAATTGTTCCCCAAGGAATCTCAGATAAGACCTTTTAAAGCCAAGCCCAGCTATGAGTTGATCCTCAAATACCTGTGAGTTGAGTGATCCTCTCCTCTCAAGGTTCCATAATAAATTTGGAGCTCCTGGACCCGTTAGAAAGCAACATTCTTTACTGACCACAGGTCAGGAACACTGTACAGGGACTGTGTAGACAAGGGTATGAGGCCAGTTTCCCCACTGGGCTTTTATTGGCTCTGCAAGTTGAAATTGACTCCTTAAAGGGAAGCATACCCTTCCAGTCAATGCCTTGATAAAATAAGTTTCTCCAATTGTGTCCCGTTGCAAAAGAAAAATGGTTTCTTATGCACTGATACAAGCAACCATATTGCCTTGTTAAAAATACTCAGTTTCAAAATTCTAGCGGAATCAAGCAGAGAGAAACAAACATGCTTTAAGTTTTGTTCATAGGAGTATAACTTATTCAATTATTAAAAGCTGTAAATAGTTCAAAATAAGTTTCCTTGACTATGAAAAATCAAACAAGGATCAGCAATATTCCAAGCATACGTTAAAAAGGTTACTTCAGCTTTCTGAGTTCAGTCCATGTAGTTAATTCTTGTTTTGCTTGATATTCATGAGCATTTCACCTCTTCATGAGTCCCATATATTTTACTTTATTCCAATATACAATCTCTAAAGTTATCAGAAGCCTGCATTTGAGAGCATCTGTAAAATTCTAAGGTTCATTATAAACTATCTTTGAAAAGGATTAAAACAAGACAACAATTGTCTGTTAATAGCAACATGTCCAGGGTAGTTATAGTTAGAATCACAATTGACAAGGAAGTTTGATTATCTCTGTGATTTATAATAACTAACATAGCAACCTTAATTATAACATATACTCAGATATTAGAATTTTAGAAATCCCATACAATTTCTAATATATATTAGCATTATTCATCAAGATATAACATAAGGAAGACTGAACACTATTTTGGCAATCCCATGTACCAAAACATGTCAAATAATCCTATTTTCCTTTCTTGTCTGGACACTTCATGGGCCCTCTAAAGTACTTGAAAAGCCAGATGCCAGGAAAGACAAATTTGAAACTGAAGTTTGATTTTAGGAAGGCTTTTTATATGTTCAAGGTTTAAAACACTTGATATTATGAAATAGAATTCCAGGTTGCCATATTATTTATTTTGCCAAAATGAAGACTCAGAAATTATAAAGAGGCAAAACTTTTATAACCCTTTACAAATTTTGCCAAAGAGCATATTAGCACCTTAGAAAAGCCTTGTTATATTTTTATTTCAATGCCCAATTTACAGAAAAAACATATAATACCCTTTCTTGAATTTAGTCAATACGTTCACACAGAGAACCTCTTCTAGAAGATTAATTTCCACAATTCTTCCACCACCTCCTTGAATCTTCAGCTTTTTCTTACATAATTAAACTCAAAACAATCCTTTAATCCTAGGCAAGTTTACATTTCCATGCCTTCTTATAGCCTTTTACTAAGAAACACATTATACTGTTCTCACACACCTTGTAGGTAAATGTATTTCTAGTAGTTTCAATTAACTCCCGGCAATTTTTAACTTTAAGGTGAAACTTGGTAAATTGTTTTGAGTGCTAAGTGCATGCAAGGTTTGCCTTCTAAATTAAGGGTATAGTTAGTTCCAAATGTCCCCAGGCCTTACCAGTTGTGAAGCTGGCAAGTCAAATTCTCAAAACTCAAAAAGCAGTTTGTAACCTCAAAACATTTAGCAAATCTTGAATCTGAGCTGCATTTTACCAATGGTCTTCAGGGCAATTTTTATTTCTTAAAGATTAAAGTCATGTAAACCGTAAAGATACCACAGCATTTACCTTCCCTTAAAAAAAAAGTATTTGATCCAAGCACTTGTCTTTCTTTAGGCCAAATTAATTAGAGTTCTTTTTACCGACATCACACACAGTACATACCCAGGCAGAAGAAAACGCAGCCACTGGGTGGGGCCCTTTAAGAGACAGGGCTAGGGTACCGGATTGCTAAACAAAACCTTGCCAAGGAGTTATCAACGATGCTTTCAGGATGTAAAGCAAGATGGAGGCTTGATTTCACAACCAAAACCTTTCAGAGAATACAGCGATAGATGGGGGAGGGGGTTGGGGGGTGGTGCTAGCCTAGTAAAACATCCTCTAAAAGAAAAAAAAAACTTTTAAAAGTTAACTTGCTGATGGGGTAGAGAAGGGGAAAGAAAAAGTGCTTGGGGAAGAACCTCTTATTCTTACACAAGTGGTGCGTCCACCAGGGAGATAAATTTAAGCTTAATTACTGTCCGATAGAATTAAACCCCTTGGCCAGAAAAGGGGAAAGCTGGGGCAGCCCTGAGTGGCTGGGAACCAGCCAGCTAGCTGCGCTGCGCCATTAGGCCATGCGTCCCAGACCCACCAGAGTAGGGAGCAACTGGGAGCCGCTGCTCACTGGTCCTGTTGGAAAAAGGAAGAAAAAGACCATGAAAAGGCCCTAGGAGAAAGGCCCCAGGAGCTACAAGGGGTGGGGCATGGTTTCCCAACCCTCAGCAGTCCAAGGATAAAAAGGCTTAGAAACAACAGTGAGAGGTTTTGAGTCCCCATTTCACTTACCCCTCTCAAGCCTCCACGTTGCTGCCAAAAGTGTTGCAGGACTTCTCCTTAGTTCAACAAAAGATGGGGTTTTTGTCTGTCTCAGGGCCACAAAAATTTAGACTCACAGACCATTTAAAGGTGAATAAAACAGAATTTTATTAGGTAAAAGGGGGAAAAAAGCGGAAGGAACAAGGAGAGTCCCTCTGCTAAAGCCTTCCTGCCAACTGTTCAAATCCCAGGTTCCACCCAGGAAAAGGAGGGGCCAGGCTCCTTTTTGCAGCAAAGGGTGTGCACTTCCCTAGGCTCCACCCCAGTGGGCAGGCTGGTTGGAGTTTCTCCAGAGACCCCCTCCCACCTGGCTGTCTCAAAATATCCATAATAAGCTAGTGTGATTCCATTCATATCACCTTCATCCAGGATGCAGATCAGCCAGTCATTCTTCATAAGCATTACCCTTCTGAGTGGAAGAAGGGGAAGAAATCATGACCTGCCATGTGCTGACTCCTAAATAGCCTTCAACATATTAATTTTGGTAAAGCAAGTCACATTGTGGCAGGCCAGGTCTCACTAACACAGGCCTCCATAACAACTGTTTTAGTACTGACTGAGTGGCTAAGTTAAATATTAAAAGCAGAGAGAGTGAGTGCCCTTACACAAAGGCTGGAATGTAACAAAAGCTCATCAGAGTTTTGCCTAGGCTTTTCCTCAGCCTTGAAGCATGACAAGATAACAAAGGAGTTCTTAACAGGACCAGTTTAGGATTAAACAGGTTATATTGGGCGTCTGAAGAAACTCCCTGGGCCTTCACAAACAAGTTTATTGGTACTCTGAAGGAACTCCTTATACCCCCATGATTTAGCAGGAGACAAGAGAAGGATAATCACCCAGCACCTGGACCCATTTAAGTTAAGTAAATTTGCTGAGACTCCAGAGGAAGGTCTTCAGGACTCAGACCTTTGTTATAAATTAAAAGAAGTTAATCATTTATGTCTTTAAATGAATGAACACTTACATGTAGACATATAGCTCAGAAGGTATGTAAGCCCTGTAAAACTTTGTAATTTTGAGTTTCTGGTGGTATTTTCCAGGCCTTCTCCCTGTAACTGGTTGAAGAAATAAAAACTCTTTCCCTCCTCAGTTCATCTGCATCTCGTTATTGGGTTGCTAAAGCAGCCCAACCCTCAGTTTGGTCCAGGAACAACATGACCAATCTTGAGGTCAGTCAATAAGACAGGTAAGTATAATTTTATCACAGGAAAAGGAAGAAATAGTGATAAGTAATAATAGTATGGCCTAGCCTCCAGTAGCATATTTAAGCCACAATAAAAATAAATCATTTGCTTTATTTCTTTATTGCGTTTATATGCCTTCAAATTTGGATCATTCCTTGTTATTTCCTCTTTCAATTTTTTGATATATAAAATATAATCTTTCTGCTTTCATCATCTCTATTATTTTGGTATTTGGAGATAATCTATCAATCTTTTAATAAGCATTTTTTTTCATATCTTCACTGAAAAATAAAGAGCATACTATTTTGGGCACAGATTTTAATTCATCATTAACATAGCTAATCCTTAACTATCAATAATAAAAAGTATATAGTAATTAAAAATATTGCTGCTATTCAAATAATCGAGCAATGACTCACTTATGCCCAAATAGAACATTAGTGAAATGGTAATAAAGGGTTTGGCAGATTTGAGCTATAAGCAGGAAAACATATGGGATATAAATATTGAATAGATGATTTAGAAACAAACAAAGAATTTGAGTTTGATATTGAGATTCATAGCCTGGAATTTTTGTGCTCAAAGCTACTTCTATTAGAACTGGGGAGTCCTTTTGGGATACACACACTGAGGGAATCTAGTTTCACAGCTGTCTGAACAATATTTCTTTTTAACTGTTTTCTTGAATTAGATAAAACTATGGGTTTATGTCATGCATCTTTTAATGTGGGAAATGAAGCCACAATAAAAAAATATTTAAATTCACAGGTTTTGAATCCTTTTTTTTTTTTGAGGTGGAATTTTGCTTTTGTTGTCCAGGCTGGAGTACAATGGAGCAATCTCGGCTCACTGCAACCTCAGCCTCCCAGGTTCTAGCGATTCTTCTGTCTCAGACTCCCCAGTAGCTGGGATTACAGGTGCATGCCACCATGCCTGGCTGACTCTTGTATTTTTAGTAGAGGTGGGGTTTCATCATATTGGTCATGCTGGTCTTGAACTCCTGACCTCAGGTGATCCACCCGCCTTGGCCTCCCAAAGTGCTGGGGTTACAGCCCAAAGCCACCACACCAGGCCTGAATCTTTCAATTCTAAACTAAGTGGCTCAACTATTTCAAGTTATCATGGATGAATTACCTAAATTCTCTAAACTTCCATTTTCTGTCTATAATTAGGGACTCATTACAGTTTATGTGAAAATTTAATAAATTAATAAATGAAAAATGTCTCAGTTCCTGGAATATAAGGAACTTTCCATAAATATTTCCTGTTTTTATTATACAACCTAAACAAGGTAAAGCCTGTGATTGCTTTTCATGATGTGTTTTGCTGAAATTTCAGATTCTTGAAATCATATGATCTAGTCATAATAGATATAGAAGACAACCGTAATGTACAACAAAATGTACATAAGGGCTAAATGCTGACAGTGTATACTGAGAAGAAGTGAGGCATCCTCTCAGCAGGATACTGAGACTTGGAGAGTATACAAAATTTCAGAATACAGACTGATTTGAAATTATATTTGAGATTTATGTTTCATAACTACATAATTATTTTTTTAAAAATGTATCTACTATGAAGGCACTAAAACTTTCTTAAATAAGTGACCTACTGCTCATGGGATGGAAAAAATGAGCTTCACTGACAAAATCATGAAGATACTGCAAGCCAATTCAGAGTCTTAGGGCCATTCAAAAGGCTGTTTCCTGACAGCTGAGTATTTTAACAGTACATTTTTACAATTAATCACATGGAGAATATGTGATTTTAGTCTTCATTGAATTATATGACATTTTGTGTGGAAAGAAGTATGGATTTGACCAACACCTGGAAAGAGAACCTAGGTTAAAAAGTGACATTTTCAAAATCAAATTGAGAGTTATTTATAAGATTTGATATTTACAGCTATGGAAATACTGAATTCAACTCTTTTTTTTTTTTTTTTTTTTTT
>NW_016107429.1:2371545-2445193 GCF_001604975.1 Cebus imitator | reverse complement strand
TAAAGAGTTAAAAGTTTTCTGAGGTTAGTTCCTGCTTTTAAGGAAAACAACAAGACAAAATTTAAAGAACAATGTTTTTATTGGTGAAATGACTCTCTGGAATCATGTTGAAAGGGAGTAAATGAATCAGGAATATGCCCTGTTACCTGCTACCATGAGGAAAAATGGCTTTAAAAAGGAAAGTAAAATGTGGAGAGATAGCAAAGAGAAACAAAGATTGAAAGATTACAATTTAGCTAACATTAGTATTAGGTGCTTAATGGTTTCTCAGAAGAACTAAATTTTAATAGATTAGCAAATTAAAAAGTGAGAATGCAAGGTCATATAATCAGAAAATAAAGAATTCAAAATATAAAGGCAATATATATAATTATTGAAAAAAGTGATAATTGATAGGAAGGAGACCTTCATTTTCTATTATTTATCAGACTGTTATTCAAACAAACATTATACTGAAAGTAACTAAAACTAAATTGCTGCAAAAGCCAAAATTGACAAATGGAATCTGATTAAACTAAAGAGCTTCTGCACAGCAAAAGAAACTATCATCAGAGTGAAGAGGCAACCTACAGAAGAGCCTTAAATGAAAGTTATCAAGTGCTAAGGGAAAATAGTTTAAAAATTGTAAGAATTCTATTTATAAAACTATAAAATATAATTTGAATAAAGGTAAATGATTAAAAATAGTGATATATATGCAATGGTCAATGATTCAAAAATACATATTGTCAAGATGCCAATTTTCTTTACATTGATAGAGTCTATGAAATTCCAATCCCAGTTAGCATCACAACATGCTGTAAAAGGAAGGTTGATCATTTTTTTATTAATATGGAAATTAAAATCATAATGAGGTAGACTGGTAATTAAATGAAATTAGAGAAATCTCATCTATTGTGTTGAAACTGTAACTTGTACTAAGCAGTTTAATAAATAACATTTCATTACCTACTAAAATGTCAAGGGCCTACCTTGTGACACACAGACTCTGGCCTAGAGAAACTCACCAAGGAGCATGTATTCCAGGAGAAATTTAGCAGAATATTTGTAGTAAATGTATTGGTAATTTAAAAAATAATAATCATTCACATGTAAATCAGTGATGGAATCAGCATTGGCTTCATGAGCATATAACCTGTGCAGACTTTCAGGTGCCCATTCTTCAGTATCCTCTACTTGGTTTAAGGCTCTGCTGTTACCATCTTAAAATTTTTAATACTTTGGAACTGGGGCTTTCATACTGTCATTTTGAACAGAACTTCACAAATTATATAGCCAGCCCTGGTAGAATTGAAAAATAATTGATATGTTTATGCAGTGGATTATTACAGCAATGAAATTAAATGAAGCACAGCATTGTGCCTCAACTCGGATGTAGCTCAGAAATTAATATATCCAGTATGACTCCTTTCTTATAAACTTGAAAAGCAGAAAAATATACTAATTTTTTCAAGAATTCACAGATAAGTTACATATATACACATATATGTGTGTGTGTGTGTATGAATGAAGATAACTTTATCCAATAAGTTATGTACTGATTACATCTAAGGAGAAGAGAATGACATGTGATCTACACAAAAGTCTTCTAAGATCTTGGGACAATTTTTTTAAACCAATGTTACTGTAAAGTAGGTTTTTATTGATTCTCCATATGTGGTTTGTACACTGTTGCTTATGTATAATTTACTCCAAAAAAATTAAAATGAGATTAATGCAAAATATGTGTTGATTAGAATTAAATTACATCCATCCTTGAATATGGAGAGCAGTAGCTCTTAACTTTATGTTTGAGTGAAAGGGAAGTTAAGTGAAAGAGAAGTAAAAGTTCAAGACAGAAGAAGCAAGTTAAAGAGAGTTCATTTAAATTTTACTTCTCAACTGATTCCCTAGAACTAGATTCTTCAGTTACTATACTGTATTTTAAGTGATGGAATGGGAAAGTATTTATAACAGTGGTTTGGGGAGAACTGATGTCAAGTAAACTTTTGTTTTGTATTTTTTAGGTTTCCAGGACTAGAAAATTTGAGCAAAATTTAGACAAAGAACAAGAAACCATTAAAAAATGTCAATATGGAGCATATATGTCAATATGCCTTGGGCTTGTGTTCGCCTATTTTATTTTTCCTCTAGCAGTAGCCTAGAGAAATTTGTTCTGCTCATAATGATACTGAAATTGCCAAAGTCAACCGACTAATGAAATGTTTGAAGAAATTCTAGCAAAGTGAGCATTCTAGCAAAGTGGGCTATTAGTAGCTATGCAACCCATAATTAGATTTTTTCTTACCTCAGTTTCCCCCAGGATGTAACTATTTGCCTGCAAACCATGTCCTGATAACCAGGCTAATGATAATGCATGCCAACTAGAGACTCCCACAGTGTCAACTACCTCAGGAGAAGAAGCTAAGTAGTTTAAAGCTGGATTCAATTTTTCATACCACAGGGTACTGTTTATTGTGCTGGCTAAAGAAGTATGAGATAAATGTGTGTTTACCAGAAAACAAACACTATGATGATTAAAACTATTGCTTATCATTCTAGCTACAGGGCTTTTATGAGTAACAGCCTCAATCATCCTAACTTCTCGTAATTGCCTATATGGTAGCAAAAAGACCACACTATCAGTACTCAAGCTGCATATTATCCTACAGCACTATTGGGGATAACTGAGAAAAAAGATATAGACCTTGAAAAGACCTGGCTTAAAAAGTAGTAATTTTATAAATTGAGTTCACTAATGTCTTTAATGAAAATATTTTAGGTCAAAATCCTCCAGAGAGAGGCAGACAACAAATTAAAAGCAATATATTTTAACTACTCCTTCTAGAATACCCCAATAGTAAATTGTGCTGCTCTGCTTTCTTCTAAAAACTGTCACACAATTTTCAAAATTATCTCTTCAAGTTACATTTGCATTTATCTGATAGTGGCATTTATAATATGCGAACACCTTGAGCAAAATTTTCTGTCTGCCAACTTAGTAATTTACCTTTTAGAAATTTTGTTTCATTTCAGATATTCATATATATTTTGCCATTCATTATAGCATCATGTCCAGAGGTATATTGTTTTCTGGAATGTGTCAAACATCTCAGCAATCTTACTTTAACTCAAACAGTACTCCAGTACATTGTAACATAGTATGATTTGGAGGATGTCAGCGTCATTTCTGCCTGCAAATATCTTTCCCTTCCAACTTGTTCTAAAATTCTACACTTACTTATGTTTTCAGACCTTGAACAGTCTCACCATGAGACTGAAAATAGAAATTAAGTGCATTATCTAGAAGGTCATCTTATAAACAAAACTGTTACCCCAAAAAGCTGCAAGTAGACTCCCTTTGTGTGCTTTAGATATTTTGATTAAATTTAACAGGGATGATTATATTCACTCATTTAACAATTAATGTTTAAAAATTCAGTGGACTTTTCTAACAAGACATTTTCCAGAAAACCAGTGTCCTGCTAAGACTCAGCTCTTTTAAATCTGAAGGGATGAGGGAGAATGAGAGGTTGTGATGAGAATGCATTTCTTTGAAGAATACGTCTTAAAGCAGGAACCATTTAAAAAAGTAAAGACAAATGTCTTATTTCTGTAACTAAGCAATATAATCAACTCCTAAAGTTTATTAAGCACCATAAAATTATTGTTAATTAATGTTTAACCATCCCTATCTTAAGAAGTTACCTCAATTAAGAGAGGAGACAGCATGTTTACTAAATATAATGTTATATTTTAAAAATCCAATTGTTCAACAGATTACTGAGAAATAAAAATGTCTTTATCATTATAACTTTAAAATCCTGTAACAATTTTCAGTATTTTTTAAAATTGTATTTTCTATAACTTACAGTTTTATGTTTAATTAGAGCTATATGATAAATATTTGTAGCACTAGATCTACTCTGCTGGATACAAATTTGATCGTGTCAAGCTGTCCACTCAGAACACTCAGTTCCCAGGATCAATGTGATTGATTCAGGATTAAACACATTAGCCAAGTGAGGAGAAACAAGGGCCCGTGTGAGACTTCAAGCCTATTGGGAAAGAATCAAACTTGCTTCAGGAATTGCTGACCTCTAAGTAGAAAAGCCTGAGGCTGAAAGATGAGTTTTTTTGAAAGTTTTCTTATTGCAGTCATATATATGTGTATGGAACTATAGGAACAGAGTTTTGTATGCTATTGAAATTTAGTTGGTATTAATTAGAACTGGATTATTGTAAGTCTAGAATGTTAAAAGTAATCTACCTGGTAATTAGAATTAGATAAGTATAAGTTTGGAATGTTAAAGGTAATGTACCTGGTAACTTGTTACTTAGTATTTGTTACCAGGTAGATTAACTTTAACATTCAAAACGAAATAATCTAGTTTTAATTAATGCCAACTAATACTCTCCTCCTATATAGTTCTGGTTTCCCCTCCCACCTTTATGTTGACTTAAATTATAATTGTATCTATTCTGTGCTCAGTAACATGGACTGATACTTATTTATGCTTTTGTCTTTTAAATCCTATAGGAAATAAACTGTACCTTATAGAGAAATATACTTTTGATTGTCTTGACTTTTTTATTATTTAAGTGGGAAGGACTTGCTATCAAGGTCTAAGTGCTAAATTGGAAAAACTGCTAAATTAGTTATTTTCATTTTATGAAAAACAACACATGCTTGGAGCACATGGGGATGCTAAAAAGTTATTATTTCTAAGCTAAATATTTGTTTTTTTAATTTAGAAAAATTTTTGAAGATTAACTGTATATACATACAATATAAATACATAATGTGTGATAATTATAATTATGTCTATTATTTTATTATAAACAGGGAATGTGTGTCTCTATTTTCATTTAATTTCAGTTTATTACCATGAACATGTATTAAAGAGATTACATAATATTTTTCCAACCTGTCTCACATTTTCAGATCACTTATTAAATCAGCAAACATTTACTTAATGCCTATTTCACAATTCCTGAGGACTGTGTGTATTCCAACCCACTCTTCCATGGTTTTGCATCCCAGATTGGCTGCATTTACCCAAAGATGTTCTTTTTTCACATGAGGCCTGACCCATTCACCAGAAAAATGTCTGTCAGTTTACATATTAGGAAGCATAACACAGAGGTTGCAGATGAGGCAAGACAAGATAAAGAATTAAGTCATCAAAGTAAGTTTTCCTCCAGTTGGAGGTAGTCAATATGTGGAAATTTTCCATTAGCAGGAAATTTGGAAAGCAGAAGTAAAAGGATTTCACATTACTAGGATCTAGATGACTCCTGCTTCTGCTGGACAGGCCCATCAGAGTTTCAGCTCCTGCCAGGTGTTACTGTCATCTAAGTTCCAATGCAAGATGGAGTTGCTGAATTTTACAGGAACTATTTTGCTGAAGAGATATAGAAGCCATGTTTGAGATCAATAGCATAGAGAATAAAATACAAAGAACTAGAAACAAAAATTATAGATAAAAGTTACGGGAAATTTGGAAGTAGTGGAGAGAAAATTTGGGTGGTAGCTGGCTTGAATAATAGGGCTGATATGGTTTGGCTGTGTTCCCACCCAAATCTCATCTTGAATTGTAACTCCCACAATTCCCACATGTCATGGGAGGAACTCAGTGGGAGGTGATTGAATTATGGGAGTGGGTCTTTATTGCACTGTTCTCGTAATGGTGAATGAGTCTCACGATATCTGATGGTTTTAAAAACAGGAGTTTCACTGCACAAGATCTCTTTTTGCCTGCTGCCATCAAAAGATGTGACTTCCTATTCCCTGCCTTCTGCCATGATTGTGAGTTCTCCCCAGTCACATGGAACTGTGAGTCCAATTAAGTCTCTTGGCTATGTCTTTATCAGCAGCATAAAAGCAGTCTAATAAGGCAAATTGATACTAGTAGAGTAGGGTACTGCTGAAAAGATATCCAAAAATGTGGAAGTAACTTTGAAACTGGGTGACAGGCAGATGTTGGAACAGTTTGGAGGGCTCAGAAGATTGGACAATGTGGGAAAGTTTGAAACTCCCTAGAGACTGGTTGAATGACTTTGACCAAAATGCTGATAATGACATGGACTATTAAACTCTGGCTGAGGTGGTCTCAGAAGGAGATGAGGAACTTGTTGAGAATTGGAGCAAAGATAACTCTTATTAGTTTTAGCAAAGAGACTGGCAGCATTTTGCACCTGCCCTAGAGATGTGGAAATGTGAGCCTGAGAGAGGTGATTTAGGGTATCTGGCAGAAGAAATTTCTAAGCAGCAAAGCATTCAAGATGTGACTTGAATGCTGTTAGAGGCATTCAGTTTTGTAAGGGAAACAGCATAAAGCTCGGAAAATTTGCAGCCTGCCAATGTGACAGAAAAAAAATCTATTTTTTGAGGAGAAATTCAAGTTGTTGCCAGAAATTTGCATAAGTAACAAGGAGCTGAATATTAATCCCCAAGACAATAGGGAAAATATGTCCAGGGCATGTCAGAGGTCTTCATGGCAGCCCATTCCATCACAGGCCCGGAGGCCTAGGAGGAAATAATGTTTTTTTGGGCCAGCCCCAGTGTCCTTGTGCTGTGTACCACCTAGGGAATTGGCACCCTGTGTCCCAGTGACTCTATCCATGGCTGAAAGAGGCCAATGTAGATTTCAAAGGATGTGTGGGAATGCCTGGATGTCCAGGCAGAAGTTTCTGTAGGGGCAGGGCTCTCATGGAAAACCTCTGTTAGCGCAGTATGGTAGGGAAATGTGGAGACAGAGCCCCCAAACAGAATCCCTACTAGGGCACTGCTTAGTGGAGCTGTGAGAAAACGGCCACCCTCCTCCAGACCCCAGAACGGTAGATCCAGTGACAGGTTGCCCCGTGAACCTGGAAAAGCCACACTCACTCAATGCCAGTAAATGAAAACAGCTGGGAGGGAGGTTCTACTTTACTTGGCCAGGAGCTGCTCGAGACCATGGGAACCCCTACTTGCATCAGTATGACCTGGTTGTGAGACATAGAATCAAAGGAGATAATTTTGGAGCTTAAAGACTTGACTGCGCTGCTGGGTTTCAGACTTGCATGGGGCCTATAGCTCCTTTGTTTTACCCAATTTTTCCCATTTGGAATGGCTGTATTTACCCAGTTGGTAAATACAGCCATTCCAAATGGGTAAATGGTATTTGGAATGACTGTATTTACCAATTACCCAATGCAAGTAACTAACTTGCTTTTGATTTTACAGGCTTATAGGTGGAAGGAACTTGACTTGTCTCAGATGAGAGGTTGGACTATGGACTTCTGAGTTAATGCTGAAATAATTTAAGACTTTGAGGGACTGTTGGGAAGGCATGATTGATTTTGAAATGTGAGGACGTGAAATTTGGAAGAGGCCGGGGTGGAATGATATGGTTTAGCTGTGTCCCCACCCAAATCTCATCTTGAGGTAACTCCCACATGACAATTACCACCTGTCATAGAAAGAACCCAGTGGAAAGTGATTGAATTATGGGGGTGGGTCTTTTCTGTGCTGTTCTCATGACAGTTAACGAGTCTCCTGAGATATGATGGTTTTCAAATGAGAGTTTCTCTGCACATGCTCCCCTTTTTTCCTACTGCCATCATAAGATGTGACTTGCTCCTCCTTGCTTTATGCCATGATTGTGAGACCTCCCCAACCATGTGGAACAGTGAGTACAATTAAACCTCTTTCTTTTGTAAATAACCCAGTCTCATGTATGTCTTTATCAGCAATGTAAAAATGGACCAATACAAGGGCCAAGAGAAAAATATAAGACAGGAAAAATAATAGATTGTATTTTGATAGAGATGATCCAGTGAAGAAAGAAAAACCAATAATTTCAGTAAAATAAGCAGAATTTCTAGGGGGAATGCTCTTTATTATTCAAGGGTAGAAGCAATCTACTGCAGCATGGAGGGAATAGTCTTGGCCAAAGGCATGAACAGTGTAAGCTCTGGAGTACTAGGAGGAGAAACAGAGCATGTGGACACTGATATGGGTAGGTGAGTTAACAAACTAAACATTTTCTTTTGGCTTTTCTTTTTATTTTCTCAGTAGAAAAGATACAGGGATACTAAGATTCCAGATAAGGTGAGACATGATGAAGGTTTGAGGGAAAAGGGTCAAGTATAAAGTAGTCATCAATGTAAGTAAATAACTGAAAAGATTTAAGAAACACAGTACATTTACCTAGCAGATTTAAGGGTCATTGAAATTGTAGTCATGCCAGCAAACAAAATTGTGTGTCATATGAAGAATTAGAAACTCAGACACAGCAGCTCGTGCCTATAATTCCAGCATTTTAGGAGGCCAAAGCGAGAGAATCACTTGAGGCCAGGAGTTTAAGACCAGTTTGGGCAACATGGAAGACTCTGTCTCGATAATAATTTTAAAAATTAGCCAAATGGTAGCACACACCAGTAGTCAGATACTCAGGAGCCTGAGGTGGAAATACCCCTTAAGCCTTGGAGTCTGAGGTTACAGCGAGCTACAATTGTACCACTGAAATCCAGACTAGATGACAGAGCAAGACTCCATCTCCAAAAAGAAAAAAAAGAGAAAGATGGTGGAGTAGAAAATATAAGACATATTGCCCCAAAGTAACAAATACATAATGATCCATGAATAATAACAATCTTGAAGGGTTCATTTAAGAACTTGCTGCAACACTATGAAGTAAAAAAGCCCAGAATAACTGCACAGAAATGGTGGCTGGAAAGACTGGCAGATATTAGATGTGTGGAAATGTCTAGGAACAAAGAAGAAGTATGGGAGTTATCAATATCAGCCACATGAAGATGACCATTGAAGTCCACAGTGACTTGCTTAATAGAGGACATCATCAGCTTTTGTCACTGAGGCAACAAACAGCCATTCTCATTGCAAATCACCAGGAAACAGAGATGCTGCTGCTTCCCACCACCCTCGCATGAAGGAGACATTGCTGTGCCCACCCTTCCCAACACTGCCTCCGTACCCTGAAGCATGGTTGCTCCTTGCATGGCCATATCCGAGACCCAGGCTTCATGGCTGCCCCATATTTGCCCATGTTCTAGGTCCCCACTCACAGGACTTTATTCCTGTGTACACTTGCACAACACATGCTGGCTTCACAGGTGCTCCATGCATGCTCACATCTCTGATATCAGAGCCACTGACACAGCAAGCTAGTCTCTCAAGACCTCAGACTCACACTCGTGTAGCTTCTTGTATATCCACACTCCAGATCCCAGCTCCATGTCTGCACTGCACTGCATGCTACCTCCACTTGCTGAACACCAGGGTCACTGCTGCAGCAAGTTAGAATAACGGCGAGACTTTGGAGCTTCTGTAGCTCTGGATATGCCATGATCCAGAACACAGTTTCTTGGTTGTTCCACAAGAACCATGCCTTGGACATGATTACCAAAGTGGCAACAGGGAGTCCTGTGCCCCTGGCACTGGTGCTGCCACCACCCAGACCCTGGAGACTTGGTTCATCACCATGTGCCTGTGCTTCAGACCTCAGGTCTATGATCTTCACTGGCACCATGAATCAGACAATGGCGATGCTGCTGTCACTGCAAACATGCCCAGAAGTTGGTTCTAGTGCTGAAAGGGATTCCCATGGTCATGAGTTCTTCAATGGGAGAAAAAGATACCAGGAGCACCCTAGTAACCTTTGCCATTTAAAACCTCAACTGCCTTTGTTGCCACTAGGGACACCTAAACATTTTGCTGCTGAGGACCCCTGCAATCTTAGCCAACAGTGACCTCAGCTGACAGAACTACAGAAAAACTATGCTGTTGTATCCTCACTGGAAGCTAAACTGCTGCACTGCTTACAGCCAACAATCTCAAACCTACTCATAGGATAAGATCTTTGCCTGCTGAAAACAGTATGAAAAGTCTGGAAGAAGTGACTGCTTCATATATGCACAACATCAAGGCAAGGCAACAAAAAATATGAAAAACTAAGGGAATATACCACCAAAAGAACACAGTAATTTCCTAGTAAATGACCCCCCTCCAAAATTGAAACCTTCAAATTGTCTTACAAAAAGTTTAAAACAATTATTTTAAGGAGGCTCAATGAAATTTAAGAGGGCACAGGGAAACAATTTAATGAAATCAAGAAAACAGTAAACAAACAAAATGAAAAATTTAACAGCAAGATTAAATTTTTATTAAATAGTCAAACAAATTTTGGAGCTGAAAATAATGAATTAAATGAAAAAATGCAATAAACACTGTCATCAGTGGAATTAATCAGCCAGAAAAAAAGAATCTGTGAATTCAAAGACAGTTTATTTGAAAATATATAATTGAAGAAGAATGAAAAAAAAAGTAAAAGAAAAAGGGATAAAGAAATCCTATGGGACAGCAACAAGAAAGCTAACTTTCACATCTCAAGAAGCAGAAGAAAGAGAGAAAGGAATTGAAAGCTTCTTTAAAAAATAATAAGTAAAAAAATTTCAAATCTGGGAAAAGATATAAATACACAGATACAGAAAGCTGAAAATTTTCCAATCATAACCAAGTCAATAAAGACTATACAGAGGCATATTATAACTAACAAAAATTGAAGAATTTTGAATTCAACAGAGAAAAATGATTCTTCGTATATATGAACAACCATAAGGTTACCAGAGGATTTCTCAGCAGAAATTTTGCCATGCAAAGTCAGATAAGGATGATACATTCAAAGTGCTAAAAAAAAAAAAAAAAACTGCCAATTGATAATATCGTAAACTGCATAACTGTTGTTCAGAAATGAAAGAGAGATAAAGACTTCTCTAGACAATGAAAGCTCAGCGAGTTCACCCTACAAGACCTGCCTTATGAGAAATGGTAAAGGGAGATTTTCAAGCTGCAACAAAAGGAAGCTAATTAGTAATATGAAAACATGAAAAAGCTCAGTGGTAATAGTAAGTACATAGTCAAATTTTAGAATACTTTAATATTGAAATTGTGGTGTATAAATCACTTATATCTCCAGCATAAAGGTTAAAATACACAACACTATTAAAAATTACTGTAGCTACAATAACTTCTTGGTGGATAAACAATATAAAAATTTATAAATTGTGACATAAAATGTGTGTCTGGGAATAAAAGTTTAGAGTTTTCATATGTGATCAAACTTAACGGCCTAAAATAGCCTAAAATAGATGAGTTATGTAAGCCTCATGGTAACCCAAAGGGCAAAAATCGATACAAGATACATAAAGATAAAGACAAAGAAATAAAAAATAATTAAACTATCAAGGAAGACAGAGAAAGAAAGGAACAAAAGATCAGTAAAACAACCAGAAAATTATAAAAGAAATAGCAGTAGTAAGGACTTACCTATAAATAATTGTTATTAATGTCAAAGGGTTTAAATTCTTCAATCAAAAGACACCAAGTGGCCAAATGGTAAGAAAAAACAACAACAACAACAAAACCAAGACTCAATTATATATGCCCTATCAAAGACTCATGATTCAGTTCAGCTTTAGTGACACAGATAGACTAAAACTGAAGGGTTGGAAAATATTTATGCTTTATGAAAATGTCATCCTAAAAACAATAGCGGTAGTTATACTTATCAGACAAACTAAGCTTTATTTCAAAAACAGTAGAAAGAGGCATAAAGGGTAATGTTATAATAATAAAGGGTCAATTCATTAGCAGGATATAACAATTATAAAATATTTGCACCCAATATCAGAGTACCTAATTATAGGAAGCAAATATTAATAGATCAGAAATGACAGACAATAATGCAATAATACTTGGGAATTTCAGTGCTCCACTTTTAACAGTGGCTAGGTCAGGTATCAAGGAAACAGCGAACTTGGACTATACTTTAAATCAAATTGATCTAAAAGACATATACCAATGATCCCATCCCACAGCAGCAGAATACAAATTCTTCATAAATGCATATAAAATATTCACCAAAATGATTCATATATTAGGCCACAAAATCAGTTTTAAGACATTTAAGAAGATTGAAATCATATCAGTTATCTTTTTTGACCACAACAGTATTAAACTAGAAATTGGCCAGGTGCAGTGGCTCATGCCTGTAATCCCAAGACTTTGTGAGGCCGAGGCAGGCAGATCACAAGGTCAAGAGATGCAAACCATCCTGGCCAACATGGTGAAACCTCATCTCTACTAAAAATACAAAAATGGGTGTGGCGGTGCTCGCCTGTAGTTCCAGCTACTTGGGAGGCTGAGGCAGTAGAAACAATTAACCAATTAGCAAAGTTTGAAGGAAACCTAATGAATGGAATAAAATATGTGCAAGACATATAATATGATTTGAATATTCATGTCATATCCAAAATTTATGTTGAAGCTTAATATCCAAGGTAGCAGTATTGGAACATGGAGATTTTGTGAGGCGATAAGTCATGAAAACTCCACATTATGCATGAATTAATGCCTCATAAAATAGGCTTCACACAGTGTTTTTCCCTTTCACACCTTCTGCTATGTGAGCACACAGCATTCGCCCTTCTAAACAATGCCCCAACAAGGTTTCATTTGGGAAGTAGAAAGCAGCCCTGACCAGAAATTGAATCTGCTGGTACCTTGATCTTGGACTTTTCAGCCTCCATAACTATGAGAAATATGTTTTTATTGTTTACAAACTGGCTAGTCTGTGGTATTTTGTTATAGTAGATAAACAAACTAAGATATCATACATCTGATAAGATGCTAATACCCCAAATGTTAAGGCATTCCAACAACTCAACAGCAAGAAAACAAATAACCCAATATTAAAAACAGCCAAAGGACCTGAATAGACATTTCTACAAAATGAAGTCACACAAATGACCACCAGGTATATGAAAAGGTACTCAGTATGATTAATACTCAGGGAAATGCAAATCAAAACCACAGTGAACTATCACTCATACCCGTTAAAATGGCTATTCTCAAAAAGACAAAAGAAAACAAGTGTTGGTGAAGATGTGGAGAAAATAGAACCCCTGTACATTGTTTTGGGAAGGGAAACTAGTACAGCCATCATGGAAATGGCTGTACTAGTACAGATGTTCCTCAAAAATTAAAAATAAAGCTGCCATTTGATTCAGCAATCCACTTTTGTGTATATATCCTAAGGAAATTTAATCAGTATGTTGAAGAGATATCAGCACTCCCATCTTTAACACACACATAGCCAAGATATGAATCTAAGTATTCATCAACAAGTGAGTAGATAAAGAAAATGTGGTATATAAACATAATGAAATACTATTCAGTCTCTATAAAGAAGGAAATCTTGTCAGGTACCACAGCATGGATATACCGTTTTATCCATATAACTTCATATACCTGTTGGTCATTTGTATGATTTCTTTTTGGAGAAATGTCTATTCAGGTCCTTTGGCCATTTATAAAATTGGGTTATTTGTTTTCTTGCTATTGAGTTGTTTGAAAGACACAAAAACAAAATTACTGCATGATCTGACTTATATCTGGAATTAAAAAAAAAAAAGTTGATATCATAGAAGTAGAGAGTAGAGTAGCTATTACCAGAGACTGGGGAGGGTATGGGTAAGGGTGTTGGGGAGATGCTGGTCAAAACGTATGAATTTACAGTTAGATAGGAGGAATTAGTTGTGGCTCCTTGGCACAGTAGGGTGAGTATAATTAACAATACTATGTTGTATATCTCAAAATAACTAGGAGAGAGTATTAAATGTTTTCAGCACAAAGGAATGTTTGAGGTAATGGATATACTAATGTTGCTTATTTGATTATTACACAATGTATACATGTGTCAAAACACCACAATGTACCTATAAATAAGTATAATTATTATTTGTCAGGTGAAAGTAAAAGATCAATAAAAATAAAAGACCTCATTTTATAAGTATTTCTTCAAAACATTGTTCTCAGTTTTAAGATATTCTTTGAAGTGGCAGGTGAGAACAGCTAATTAATAGACCTTATCCATCTTGAAATAATTAATAAATTTATATGTTGAAAGCTATTATTCTAGGATTTTGTTTTGTACACTATTTTGTACTACATTTCTTAAATTGTCAATTGCTGTATATTATAGTATTGATTCTTTTTGCTTTATTGTTCTTGATCATTATGATACCATTATTAGATTTGCGTAAAAATATTGATCTGGCTAATTTCAAAAATAAAACAACTACATTTACTCTGAATTAACTGGTTAGCCAAGGAGAGTTCATGAAGCCTTCCAGAGAACCAATCAGATTTATCACTATTAACTATTAGACACTAAGAGTAATTCTTAATGACAGTCCAATGCAAACCATTTTTTGAGCTATAATTACAGGTTTATTGCCTGAAATATTAACAATTTATTGACATGAAAAGTCTTTGAAAATGTAAAAATGTTATATATAGTTATATGTTACTTTTATTTATATACCAGCCATACATTCATGCACATATACATAGTGCCATGGGGTTTGAATATGCTGCAGTTAATAATCCAAACTAGTATGGAAAATTTTGATTTGGAAAAATTGTTCTTGGTAGAGATTCAGAATTCTACTCAGCAAAGCATTTTACTACTTGTAAATAACAAGTGTTGATATTTTAAATGAATTAATGAATAACAAAATGTAAAGCAATATATATTATATATTATATAATAATTATATAATATATTACATATTACTTATATATACTAATATACATATTATATATACAGAAGTTTTATATATATGTACATCTACCAGCCATATCCATGGGCCCTTCATCTGCAGATCCAACCAACTGCAAATCAAAAATATGTTCGTGAATAAAACTGGTGATTGTGTCTGTACTGAACATGCACAGGCATTTTTTTGTTATTTCCTAAACAATACTGTATAACAAATATTTACACAGCATTTACATTGTATTAGGTATTACATATGATCTAGAGATGATTTAAAGTATACAGCAAGATGTGTCTAAGTTGTGTGCAAATATACCATACTAAATAAGCAACTTGAGCATCTATGGATTTTGGTATCCACAGGGAGGTCCTAGAGCCAATTCCTCAAGATTACCAAGTGACAGCATGTATACAGCAATGTAGGACTTCTGGTGGCCATATGTCAGTCAGAAGAAGACTATGAGACTCTTGCAATAGTGGAGGTAAGTGTGTGTTTGCATATAGGGTAACTAGGCTTTGACCAATAAGTGTCCTGGGAACCCAAAAGAGGAGGACACTATCATAGCAATATATTGAAAATTGGCTTATTGTAAGTCCTGTAATTTAGAGAAACAGCCCCTGTGCTTCTGGTATGCTTTGGAAAAATCAGAAAGTTTAAACTCAGACAGTAAGTATTGATGATAGATTACTTCTTCCTGGATTTGCTTTGTTCCTCTTAGACATTTTTCATTCTGGCTAATAACAAAATAAGTACCTAAAAATAAATACCAAAAAAAGAGAGGCCATTTTATTATCTTTTTATCTTAGGAAATAAATGTCTGCTAATATGCAATGTCTTTTTATGAGATAATGAATATATACACTAGAACAAAGTTTTTAAAGTAATATTTAATAAGATACAAGAAATTGTGCTTAAGTTAATAGTTCTGTAATTAAATTTGAGAATAATTGTTTTGGGTACATAGCATGATATTTGAATATTATATATTATCAGTAAATTATATAACAGGCTAATTACGAATAAAAGTAAATAGCTTCTGAATTTTGTGAGTCATTACAGTTACTCTATACATCTCATGAGTAACTTAATCATCTAAAAACTGTGTCACCACATAAAAACCTAATTTGTTTTATATTATTTTAATAGGAAATCACTATTATCAATTTTATAATACATCCTAGAAATAATTTTCTTGTTTATGATGATACATCAGTTTGTCTACTTTATTACAATTTTACTTTATTTTACTTATATTCTCTTCCCAGGAGTTTTCTGTTATCAAACTATAAAAGATGTATGCTTTGAGACTTAAGCAATAAAGACTTTATATGAATGAATATATGATAGATGTGAAAACTTACTTTTTAATCTTTTTAAAATAGCTAGTAATAGGAAGATTAATTAAATAATGTGTTTCTGTGTTTTAAATTCTTAAATTAATTATCTGCCAATTTGAAAGAAAGATGAACAAGAAAGAATATTGAGACTGTTCTTTGTTAACCATTTTACATTTTATAAGAACTCATGCATTCATGTCTATAATCTGGTATTTTTGCAATTAACAAATTATGAATTTTAAAAATTAAATTTCATTAATTGTTTTCTCTTCCTTTACCAATTGCAATAACAGCATCTACATACTGATCACTGTCAGTTACTGGTTGATATAGTTTGGGCCTCTGTGTCCAGCCAAATCTCATGTCAAATTGTAATCCCCAGTCTTGGGGGTGGGGCCTGGTTGGAGATGACTGGGAAAATTTCCCCTTCGGTGCTGTTCTCATGATAGTGAGTTATTTCAAAACCTGGTTGTTTCAAAGTATGTTGCACTTCTCCCCTCTCTGTCTTCCTCCTCCTCCTGCCATGTAAGACATGTCTGCTTCCAGTTTGCCTTCTACCATGACTGTATGTTTCCTGCGGCCTCCCCAGCCTCACCTCCTGTACTGCCCAGGGAACCATGAACCAAATAAACATCTTTTCTTTATAAATTACCCAGTCACAGTAGCTATTTTTTTTTTTTTTTTTTGAGACAGAGTCTTGCCCTGTTACCCAGGCTGGAGTGCAGTGGCGCGATCTTGACTCACTGCAACCTCCGCCTCCTGGGTTCAAGCAATTCTTCTGTCTCAGCCTCTCAAGTCTGGGATTACAGGAGCTCACCACCATGCCCAGCTAATTTTGTATTTTTCTAGAGACAAGGTTTTGCCATATTAGCCAGGCTGGTCTTGATCTCCTGACCTCAGGTGATCCACCCACCTTGGCTTCCCAAAGTAATGGGATTACAGGTGTGAGCCACCTTGCCCAGCTATAAACAGCTATAAACAAGTAGCTGTTTATAGCAGGGTGAGAATGGAGTATTACACTGGTGTTAGCACCTTACCTGGATTAACAACTTTAATCTTCATAACAACTGTTTAAGGTATGTACCCCTTAAAATATTATCATTATTTTTCAGATGATAACATTAAGGCATAATGAAGTTAGGTAACTTACTCCACAAGATCCAGCTAGTAAGTGACAGGAGTGTGATTCTAGTCTACGTGTTTTATTTGTGAAGTCTTAACTACTACTTAGCATAGCTTTTAAGCCTAATAATATCCTTTATTGCAAGCACATAAGACCTACATGGTAAAGAAATGAGAGGAATAACCAGGAAGGAACTAAAACACTCAGTTGAACAAACCTTAAAGGATTGAGTCCAAGATGTGAGTCAGTTTGGAAGTGGCACTTCCCTAAGTTGAGCCTTTACATGAGACCACAGCCCATACTGACACTTAGATTACAGACTTGTGGTAGGTCCTGAAGCTTCCTGACTTATAGAAACACTAAGATAAAGCCATGTATTTTTATAGGCTACAAAGTTTGGGGGTAATAGTTTATGTCACAATAGATAATACACAAATCAACCGTGATACTATAGGTAGGTAAGTACACAAGGCTGTGAAAAACAGAGGAAGAAACATTTGGGGTCATCTTGAAAGCTGACTGCCACAGTCCACCCTCTATCCCCTAATCATCGATAGCACGCATATTCAAAATAAATCTACTTTCTCTCAGAGACTGCAGAAACCTCCAAGACCTCCATTATAGGATCAGCTCAAAATTCACAATCTTTTTTATCTAAATTAGGTCCAGGTACAGATGAGGCTATTTGGGTGGAGTTCCATTAGGTATAGCTGTATAAATATTCTCTCTTTACTTAATAAGCTGCTGAGAAAAGTTATCAAACCTCCATACACCCAACATACAAAGAAAAGACCAGAATGAAACAGCTAACATAAAGATTTCTACTCATAAAAAAGGAAATGAGGTGCATAAAGAAGTCACCAACTCATCATAATTTTGAAATTCAGTGAAATAAATCTTGGGATTATTATCTTGATTGTGTTCTAAATCCTGTGAAAAATTCCCCATGAGTCTGCCTTCTTCTGGGCTTTTAGTATTCTCTGATTCATCCATCTTTTTTCATAAAAGGGAGAACGTGTTTGCAACTGAGGAATTTTCTCACCAGCTTCCTGCCTATAGAATTTTGAAATCCAAATTCCTTTTTAAAATTTTGTACTGTTTCTTCCACTTCAGTCCAAGCTTATGATATTTATGTGAAAAAATATATATTTATGAATATTATCTTCCTAAAATCTTGTTACTATTCACTCCATTAGACAGGATTTCCCAATTTCAGCACTATTGGTATTTATGTTTTGAGCTGAATATTTTTTTATGTATGTGTACATTTTTTGTAAACACATTATAAGGTGTTTAGCAGCATCTGTGGTCGCTAACCATTAGATAATAGTAGGACTTCCCCAAATTGTGATAACTCAAAATGTTTCTAGGCATTGCAAAATGTCCCCTATGGTTGAGGAAGCAGAAAGTCTCCTAGTTAAGAATTATTTGCACTAGGCTGAGATTCTTCAACATAATCTGTTTTATACATTGAGACCTTGAGCTCCCTCTAAGGGTTGAGAGACAATGTCCCTAAACTGCTTATGAGCTCTACTGTTGTTTGATAGATCTCTGAGGTGTACTCCTATCTTTTTAGGGAGCCTTTTATCTGACTGAATGGTTCTTCAGTTCTTCAGTGATCTAAAGAAAGATGCTGGAGTCACACCCTTGACACAGTCTTGGCTTCTGCTTTTCTGGCAATTCCCTGGACGCGAGCCTTGCTTGGAAGCTATTCTTAATGTTAAGGTTGTTTGCTACCTGGGAAGGCTGAGAATTTTCAAAACTGTTAATGATTATTTTCTTTTTTTTCATTACCTCTTCCTTAGTGTAGCTATTTTCTTGCATTTTATTATAAGCAGCAAGAAGAAACTGGGTGTCATGGTTCATTCAATACTTTGGTTGGCAATCTTATTATCTAGATCATCAAGTTCATTTGAGACATTTTTTTCTTTTCACATAATTTCAGAAAGTGATGTTGCTAAACTTAATTCTGTCACATAGAAAAGCCTCTCCTTACCTCAATTTATGGTAGTAGTTACCTTAATTACTAGATGCTCTCACCCACAGTCTTGTTAGAGACCAGGAGGGTTCAAGTAACAGTTCCTTCAAATTACTTTTGTCTTTCACCAACATTTGCTGCAAAGCCCTCATCCCAGTTCCAAAGTCAATCCTGTTGTTTTCATAACAGCGTACCACTTTTAGGTACCCAAGCGTTCATTATTTATTGTTGCACAGCAACCACGAACTTGCAGATTAAAACAACAAACATTTATTATTTTAAAGGTTCTATATGTCAATGGTCTAAGACCTTTTTAGCTGATTGATTCTGGTTTAGTCTTGCCTAAGGTTGCAATGGAGACATCAGCTATGGCTTTGACCACCTGAGAGTTGACAGTGTCTGGAGGATCCTCTTCCAAGCACACTCCCAAGGCTGTTAGCAAGATGCTCCAGTTCCTTGCAACTTGGGTCTATGCATGACTGCTTATATTGTCTTCCACTAGAGCAAAGGATGCACGAGAGAAAATGATTTCAAGACAGAAGCTGCAGTGCATTATAACCTATGTATTGAATACACCGTTACTTCTTCAGTATCCCATTCACCAAGCACAACACTAGAACAATATGGTTAAACATTATTCAGGGGAATGATTACCAGCAGGCAGGGATCACCGAGGTATGTTGAAGTCTGGCTACTCCATTAGTATAGGGGAAAATTATTCAACCCCTAGAGACTACCACATTATAGTTATTAAACAAATATTGACTGAATAAATTCTTGATGGCAAAACAGTCTGTGAGAATTTCATTTCCTTCTGAGTTTTATTAATATTGTTAGATAAAACACCTTTAAATGATATTTCTTAATTTCTTTCACTGGATGATGACTTATCCTTAGTAAATGTTAAAATAGTAATCATAGTAAGTTTGTGAAGCATGATTTCTACTAAATTTATTTTTTGTGGCCTAGTTACTGTCAATTATAACTTACCTGACTTATGTTCATTTAATTGTATTTGTTTTATACTTTCAAATATTTTAAAATTTTTCAAGGCAAAATTCCTATTTCATATGATTATTCATATATATATATATATATATATATATGTCCCCAAAATAATTGAAATCAGGATCTCAAAGAAATAGCTGCACTCTTATGTTAATTGCAGCATTAATCACAATAGCTAAGATATAGAAACAACCTTCATTTTGATTAATGAATGAATGAATAAAGGAAAACGTATAAGCATAAAAATGAATATTATTCAACTTTAAAAAAGAAGAAGATCTTACCATATGAAGCAACATAAATGAATCTGCAGGATGTTATGCTAAGTTAAAGTCAGTCATGAGAGAACAAATACTGCATGATTCCACTTTTATGAGCATCTAAGATAGACAAACTTATAGAAAAAGAGAGTATAGCTGTGGTTTATAGGGATGACAGCAGGGAGACCCAGGAAGTTGTTCAACAGGTATAAAATTTTAATCATGCAAGATAGATAAGTTCTAGAGATCTGCAGTAAAACATGGTGCCTATAGTTAACAATACTGTATTGTACTCTGAAAAAAATTTTTAAAGAGGGTAGATTTTAAGTTGTGTTCTTATTGCAATAAAGAAAAATAAATAAAATAGAGAAAGTGTATGGACAGAGAATATATGACAAATCTTTGTTCCTAGAATCTGAAAATATGTTTGTGTGTGTTTATTTTCTGCAGTAGGAAATTATTTGCCCTAACTTTTTTTAAGAAGCAGACTGTAAAGTGTTCATATGATGTGAGGATATTAAATATGCTTTCATAAACAACCCCAGGAGTCTTATTTAAATATATCTATACAAAATAAACATAAATGTAGTTAAATAAATAACTTTGAAAAGGAGAGCATAAAAAATTCTTACTCTCCAAATTCTCACTCGATAAAATTTAAGCAAGAAATTCGTTAAAAACCCAGATATTGGACTCTAGTGCTGATGAAGCACCACAAAAGGATGCATAAGAAAAAATATTTTTATGTAAGATTTTTACTGATTTTTCAATGAAATTTCCATATTTCTACCAGATAACACATTTGTGCATTTGTAGTAAAATTGTGACTTATGCTTTTTATCAATTGCTGCATTGATCATAAAGTGTTGTCCATTTTTATTCAAAGACAGCTATACTAAACCCTAAGTAGGATCAAATAAAAACCAGACAACCTTGAAGGTAGAAAGAACAGAATTTTCTCTAACACAGGACCAAGAAAATTAGATTCAACTTAATGGACCGAGAGAACACTTACTAAAATTAAAATGGTATTGAGATGCTGTCTCAAAGAAATTAGTCAGATTATTCAGTGTGCCCATTGTTTTGGATTAGCAATTCTACATTTTACCATGTTTCCCTTACTTATTTCTAGAGTAAAATCTAGTTTTATTGTGGCCAGTTTTAATGTGTATAAAATTTGGATTAAAATGATATATTTTAAATTATATTAGGCTAACACACAACACTGAACCAAGATTTATTTCTGTAATAAAAAGAAATACACACAAATTCATAATGTATAATTATATCTTAAAATGTGTCAATTATAAACAAGAATCTTCCATTTTATTGTTAACCAAGTAAGTTCAATTCCACGCCCTCATATATGAGAAGGCAGAACATATTAGTGTCTTTTCCTTTCAGTGTACTGAAACTTGAAGCCATAACTCAGTAGAAAGGGGGATAAAAACCAATGGTGCAGGTATGTGCCAATATAGTATAACTATTGAGAAATGGAAAAAAATGTGAACTTTTCCTATTACTTGTAAATAGTGTCCACTTATTACATATTTTTTGACAATTTTCCCAAATAAAGTATTTTAAAAATGTTTCTTAAAGAAGCATTTTTTGGCGGGTGTGGGGAGGTGATGTATTTTATATTCTCCACAACAGTTTTTCTATGGAATATTATTTAGGCAATTCATGAGAAGTGAAAGAAATGACTTAGAGAAATGATGAAATGCATTTTTGTTCTGTAAGATTAAATCTGTTTGAATAAAATCATGTTAATTAATCCACTCTGTTCACATAGTAAATTTAAACAAATTATTAAGTCAGTCTAACACATAACTCATTGTACTGCATAAGACAATAATTAAGTAAGTAAAAAGCATCATTTGGTACTAATCATGGACAATTTACAGAGCAGAATACACAAAGCAATAGTTGTACTCGCCCTCTTCATAACAATGTCAGTGACTCACAAAAGACAGTTCAACAGCTCTGCCGAGGCTCATTCATGAGGAGCAGAAGCAATGTACTTACAAGAGCTTGCTCTTTTAAGAGGATGAATTAAATGGCAATGCCTGTGATTATATCATAATGATTAACTTAAGTGAATATAATGAAGCATGTAGTGAATTTTTAATATCTGTTTCAGAGCAAGTGGTTATCCTAGTCTAATCTTGGTTAGGTTCAAAGTATATTCTACTAAATATGTGTGGTTTCAGGGATCAAAACATTCAGGCATCATGTGGAACAAACATGAGAAGTGTAAGATAAATGTTTGCTGGACTATTCGTTAAGGTTTCCAAAGTCGACAGTTTTCTTATTCTCTGGCAGTTTTTTCCTCCAAATTTCATTTTATGGCATCATCTTTCTTGTACAAAGGCACATTTATTATACACATGAATTGAATAGACGTGACACTTCTTAGCTCCTTATTTCAGCTGTTACCATGACTGACATAGATCTCTGCCTGGCTAATTTGGTGAGAGCAGTCACAACCATTGTGAAGGTTTTAAAGGAAAAAAAACCATGAATTGAATAGACGTGGCACTTCTTAGCTCCTTATTTCAGCTGTTACCATGGTCTCTGCCTGGCTAATTTGGTGAGAGCAGTCAGTACCATTGTGAAGGTTTTACAGGAAAAAAAACTGGTCAGTGGGGATTGCAATCTGTCTCACTGCTGTGAAAAAACCATGGTTTAATATCACAATAACTCATCCCTAAATATACAGTACTCCTGAGGTTTATGTTATTATTTCTAAAATAGCCAATATTTTGAATTGTACATGAAAATATAAGCTTTAATGCTTAATAAAATATTAAGAGTAAATATAATGGCATTCAGAGCATGTAAAACAATTGAAGTTTTTTCTTGCATTCCTACTTTTTCATTTTCTGCAGCTGTTATTGACTGCTGAGGTGCAGATTTCCATTGCCACAGACTTGGCCACAGTTTTCAACAGTTGGCAAATTAATTGCTGCTTATTCCTAATTTTATCAACAGAAATTGGGCTAGGAAGTTTCTCAATATTTTTAGTTCTTTCTTTGTTTTTCATATTGACTTTTACTGAGTGTTAACCTATTTCTTCTAAAAACAGACCAAGTAGTGAAAATGCAGTCCTAGCTCTAGACTGGGATTTTAAACCTAGGGAGTGAAGTGAATGTAAGCTGCATAAATGGTTTGTTTGGCCAACATAATGTTTTTAAAAACATTAAATGCATCAGTAGATGACATGCATTCTTCAATTTTGTCTCCAGGTTTTCGTTTCATCTGATCCTGAAATCACTGCAGCGTTTCATATGAGCTGCAGCCATCCACATTTCAGAATTACAGTATCATAGTCATTATAGATTCTATTCAAATTTTACTTTTAACTACTGGTAAGAAATGTGTAGAGGCCAATAGCTCTAGCCAAATAACTTTCTATTTAGAATAAGCAGATAATTTAGATGGGAATTAAAGGAAGTTTTAATTTTTATCAAATTTTGAGAACATTCATTATTTTATGATTAGGGAATGGGTTCTTTTATAAGAAACAAATACAATTATAAGACACTACATATGTATGGGTAGAAAGAATCACTACAAAAAGTTATAGCGTAATGTCTGACTTCCTAACACAAGTAAAGTCCTGACTCTTTATTCTAGGGTTTACAAGAGACATAATCTTTTGTATCTTTATAAAATATGCAGATGCATATATATGCATGTGAATTTGAAAAGCACACATTTTAATTTATTATGCACACTCATATGTACATGACATTTTCTTAGATTTTCCTACATACCATTTCTTGGTATGCAGGAAAAGAGCTATTTAGTAAATATAAAATGTTTACCTATATGTGATTGAAGTGTTCAGTTCATTTATATTTAATGTAATTAATGATACGGTAGAATTTACCTCTGCCATTATATTCTTTGTTTTATATATGAGTCATGCTATTTTTTTCCTATCTTCCTCCAAAACAGTCTCCTTTTGTGTTAAATAGGTATTTTCTTGTATATTTTATTATACTTTAATATCTTCAGAGTTATTTTCTTAGTGGGTATTAAAATCAAATTTTTAATTTAAAACAGTCCATTTCAGATGTATGCCAACCTAATTTTAATAATATACAAAAACTTGGGGCCAGGTATGATGGCTTACACCTATAATCCCAACACTTTGGGAGGCTGAGTGGGGGCAGATCACTTTAGCTCATGAGTTCAATACCATCCTGGGCAACATGGTAAAACCTCATCTTTACACACATGCACAAACACAAAAATACAAAAATTAGCCTAGCATGGTGGCATGAGCCTGTAGTCCCATCTACTCTGGAGGCTAAGGAAGGAGGATAGCTTGAGCCTGGGAGGTGGAGTTTGTGCCACTGCACTCTGCAATAGAACCAGACCTTGTCTCAAAAAATTGTTTCTTCTAATATTTACTTCTGTGTTTACTTGTATTGGTGCTCTGTATTTCTTTGTGTATATTCAAGTTACTATCCAATGTGCTTACAGTTTAGCCTGAAAGGCTCCTTTTGGTGTTTTCTGTAGGGCAAATTTTCAAACAGCAAATTCCCTCAGTTTAGTTTATCTGTGAATATGTATGTTCTGTCTTCATTTTGGAAGTATAATTTTGCTTCACAGAAGACTCTTAGTTGATCTTTTTCTTCTTTCAGAAATTTAAGTTTACATGTCAATTTAAGGGAAGCCCTGCTGTGCGCAGCCTCAGGCTTGGTGCCCTGCATCCCAGTCACTCTAACTCTGGCTAAAAGAGGCCAAGGTAGAGTTCAGGTCATGCCTTCAGAGGGTATAAGCTCCAAGTTTTAGCAGCTTCCACGTAGTGTTGAGCCTGTAGGTACACAGAAGTCAAGAATCAAGGTTTGGGAACCTCTGCCTAGATTCCAGAGGATGTATGGAAACACCTAGATGTCCAGGTAGAAGTTTGCTGCAGGCATGGAGCTCTCATGGAGAACCTTTGCTAGGGTAATGTGGAAAGGGAATGTGGGGTAGAGCCTCCACAAACGGTCCCCACTGGAGCATTGTGTAAAGGAGCTGTGATAAAAGAGCTACCATCCTCCAGATGCTAGAATGGTAGATCCACTAACAACTTGCACTGTGCACCCAGAAAAGCTGCAAACACCCTATGCCAACTGTGAAAGCAGATGTGATGGGGCTATGAACTTCAAAGTCAAAGGGCTGGAACTGCCCACCTCTTGCATCAGCATGACCTAGATGTCAGACATGGAGTCAAAGGAGATAATTTTGGAGCTTTAAGATTTAGTTGCCCCACTGAATTTTGGACTTACATGGGGCTTATAGCACCTCCATTTTGGCCAATTTCTCCTATTTGAAATGGGTGTATTAACTCAATGCTTGTATTCCCATCATATATAGAAAGTAACTGACTTACTTTTGATTTTACAGGCCCATAGGAAGAAAGGATGTGCCTTGTCTTAGATAAGACTTTGGATTTGCATCTTTGGGTTAATGGTAGAATGAGTTAAGATTTTGGGGGACTAATAGAAGGGCATATTGTGTTTTGAAATGTGAGGATATAAGATTTGGGAGGGGCCAGGGGAAGCATGATACAGTTTGGCTGTGTTCCCACCCAAATCTCATCTTTAATTGTAGTTCCCATAATTCCCACATGTCATGGGAGGGAGGCGGTGAGAGGTAATTGAATCATGGGGCAGTTACCTCCATGCTTTTCTCATGATAGCAAGTGAGTTCTCATGAGATCTGATGGTTTTGAGGGGATTTTCTCCTTTTGTTTGGCACTTCCCTCTTGCCTACCACCATGTAAGACATACCTTTGCTCCTCCTTCACCTTCTGCCATGATTGTGAGGCTTCCTCAGCCATGTGGAACTGTGAGTCCATAAAACCTATTTTTTTAAATAAATTATGCAGTCTCAGGTATGCTTGTATTAGCAGTGGGAGAACAGACTAATACACTAATCAAGGGAAAAATTCTTCAGCCGAGTGCACTTGGGAGTTGTCTTTGCTCCAATTTTTCAAGAAAAACATGGAGAGAGAGAAGAATAAGCTCAGAGACTTGAATTCCCAGCTTAAGCACCATACAAATATACAGTCTTCTATATTGGTCCTAAGAGGAACCCATAACTCTTGTAGCCATATGGGTAAGATTACTGAAAACCAAACCCAGACTATCACCCTGTGAGTTGCTGAATTGGAATGCAAATAGAAATCCCAGCCGCACAAGATGCCTACTATTAAAGTAAAAACAAGGGGCCAGGCATGGTGGCTCATGCCTCTAATCCCAGCACTTTGGGAGGTTGAGGTGGATTGCTTCAGCTCAGGAGTTTGAGACCAGCCTGGGGAATGTGGTGAAACCCCATCTCTACTAAAAATACAAAAAAAAAAAAAAAAATAGCCAGGTATGGCAACATGTGCCTGTAATCCCAGCTACTCGGGAGGCTGAGACAGGAGAATCACTTGAGCCCAGGAGTCAGAGGTTGCAGTGAGCTGAGAGCCTGCCATTGCACTCCAGCCTGGATGACAGAGTGAGACTCAGTCTGGAAAAAAAAGAAAAAAAAAGTAAGATCAAGGATGAGAAGGAATGGAATCTTGAAAGTTAAAATCAGAAAATGTGGGAAGACTGTCATGAATGTAGGGACCTTGAGTTTCTAAATCTGATAAGTCTTCTTTGCCAGAAAAATCAGTCCCTCTACCTCTAATTAAAGTTGCTTCTCAGTCTTCTGAGAGGATTAAACCTGCACTGTCTGAGGAAACTCTTAAGTGCCTCCTCTGATACAGTTGCCTTGTAAGACAATGCTGATTCTTTTCAGGTCCCACCTTCACCATCCCTCTTTGCTTCTAGACCTAAAACTAGATTCAAGTCCTGGCAGATGCCCATAAGGTGCAAAGTTTGACCTATGAGGAACTTTACTACATATCCCCTCCAGAAAAACTGCTTAAGTTTTCTAATCAATACAGACAGAAACCCAGGGAATATATAAGAGTGTGGCATAATAGTTGGAGGAACATAAAACTGGATCGGGTCAAATTGATGGATATGGGCCCACTAAGCAGAAAATATACATTTAATGCTGTGGCCTGAGAAGTCAGAAACAACTCTAACAGTATGCTTCATTGGTTGGCTGAAATATGTACCAAAAGGTGGCACAGAATGAGAGAGCTAGAAGTGCCTGATATGCCTGGGTTTACTAGAGATGAAAAGATTCAGATGCTTAAGGGCATTGGAATGTTAAGAGTGGATTTGCCATTTAAGACCTACTCACTCAACCTGAGAGGTCTAGGAGACAAACATTTCACTACCATTGGAAGAAATACATAAGTGAGGGAGGACCCCAGCATCCTTTAAGGGCTCGGTGGTGTCTCTTTTCTGTAGAACAGAACTAATGGTGGGAACGGTAGTCACTTAATTAGGAAGCTTAAATACATTGAGAATAATTAGATCCCAGGATAAGAGAGGCCATGTGGTAGCACTTGGCTGCCAAAAGCAAGACGGGCACAGTTAAGATAATGAACAGTAGAGTCAAAGCCATAATCAAAATAATTTGCACAGACCTGTAGTGTTAGCTTTTTGATTATTGTGTTCCCAAAAATAAAATAGATGAAAAGCTGACTAAATTCTTATCTGATCTGTACAAGCAGAAACTTACTAGGTCGAGTGAACAAAAATCTAACCAGAATCATGAAAACAGTGTATCACCTCTCAATTCCAAGATGAGCTAGTTTACAGATCCAGAATCCCTTGAATAAAGTGGAGGCTGGGTCCCCTTGATAAAGGATTCTGGTACACTATCAAAAATGTACATTGTTAATATTTTTCCAGGACTTCCCTAAAGGATGTTTTGCAAGGTAAACTGTTCATTGGGGAAAAGAAAATAATCAGATCTTTCAGAGACTGCTGGACACTGGCTCTGAACTGACACTAATTCCAAGAGACCCAAAACATCAGTGTGGTCCACTAGTCACAGTACATTCTTATGGAGGTCAAGTGATCAATAAAATTTTACCTTAGGTTCATCTAAGAGGGTTCCCACTGGATCTCCAAGTCATTCTTTGATTATTTCTTCAGCTTTGGAATGCTTAATTGAAGTGGATACATTCACCAATATGCAGAATCCCCACATTGTTTCCCTGACATGTGGAATAAGAGCTATTATGGTGAGAAAGGCCACATGGAAGACACAAGAACTTCCTTTTCCCAGAAAAATAGTAAACTAAAAACAGCACCATATTTCTGGAGGGATATAAAGGGATTCAAGTGCCACTCAAATATTAGTGCCACTGTCAGAGACTTGAAGGATGCAGCAGTGGTGATTCCCATCACTTTCCCATTTGACTGTCCTATATGCCCTGTGTAGAAGACAGATGGATCTTGGAGAATGATAGAGGATTAGCTAAACTAATCAGTTGGTGATACCAATTGGTTTTATTGCTTGAGCAAATAATCCAACTTATAGTACCTGATATGCAGCTATTCACTTGGCGAATTGTTGTTGGTGTTTTTCATCCCAATTAATAAAGATCATGAGAAGCATTTTACTTTCAGCTAGGAAATCCAATAATACACCTTCACTGTTAAAAACCAAGGGTTATATAAACTCTCCAGCACTATGCCATAATTAATTGGCAGATATTTGATCAACTTTCTCTTTCACAATATATAGCACTAATCTTATTACATAGACCAACACATATATCACACATATTCTCATATGTAATGATAACACTATGCTGATTGAACCTAGTGAAGAAGTAGCAAATATTTATGTTTATGTGCCAGAGGTGGGAGTTAAATCTAACAAAAGTTCAGGGAACTTCTACCTCAGTGAAATTTCCTGGATTCCAGTGTTGTGGGGTGGTGTGGAGCATACTGAGATGTCTCTTCTAAAGCGAAGCTTAAGTTATTGCAGCTGGCACCTCCTCTAGCCAATAATAGAGGCATAGTGTGATTCTAGTGAGCCTCTCTGGTCTAGTGAGTCTCTTTGGATTTTGAAAGCAACATATTTCTCATTTGGATGTGTTGCTCTGGGCCACTTATTAAGTGACCCAAAAAGCTGCTAGTTTTGAGTGGGTCCCAGAACAGAAAAATAAAAATAAAAAAAGGATCTGCGACAGGTTCAGTCTGCTGTGCAAGCTGTTCTATCACTTAGGCCATATGATTCTGCTGACCTAATGGTGCTTGAAGTGTTAGTAGCAGATAAAATTACTGTGTGGAGCTTTGGGCAGTTCCCTGTCAGTTAACTGCCATGCAGCCATTTAGAATTTTGAAGCAAAGCCCTGATACCCTTTGGGGATAGCTACTCATCTTTTGTTAAATAATTTTTACAAATTATCTGCACCCTTGTAGAAACTGAAAGATTGAGCATGGGCCACCAAATTACCATGGGACCTAAGTTGCCTGTCATGAATTATGTGCTTACTGACTCACCAGCCCATAAAGTTGGGCATGCACAGCAGCATTTAATCATCAAATGGAATTGGTATATATATGATCAGACCTAAGCACTCACTGAAGGCACAAGTAATTTACATGAAAATGTGACCCAAATGTCCATGGTACCCACTTCTGCTAAAGTACCTTTTCTCCTTTCACCCTTACCCATGGTCTCATGGAAAGCTCCTTAACATCAGTTGACAGAGAAAGAGAAGACTTAGGTATGGTTTACAAATGGTTCTCCATGATATCCAGCACCAAATGATAGTGAAAGGTACAGCACTACAGCCCCTTTCTGGGACATCCCTGAAAAATAGCCGTGTAACTGTCCCAGTCAGCAGAAATTTGAGAAGTGCATCTGGTTGTTCATTTCAAGGAATTTCATTGAGGAAAAAATGGTGATATTCCTTCAAATGGAAAGATGTGCAAATAATATACTGTATCATAAACCGTGGCCAATGGTGTATCTGGATGATCAAGGGATTGAAAGGAACTTGATTGGGAAATTAGTGACAGGAAAATCTGGAGAAAAGATATGTGAATAGGCATGGCACAGTGACTTATGCCTGTAAACCCAGCACTTTGGGAGGCAGAGATGAAAAGGTTTCTTAAGCCCAGGGCTTTGAGACCAGCCAGGCAATATGGTGAGACCCTGTCTATAAAAAAATACAAAAATTAGCTAGGTGTGGTGGTACATGCCTGAAGTTGCAGCTACTTGAGAGGCTGAGCGAGAGGATTCCTCGGGCCCAGGGGCTGGAGGTTGTAGTGACTTAGGGTTAAACCACTGCACTCCTGCCTGGGCAACAGAGCAAGGAAAAAAAAAAGATATGTTTTTAGGCCTCTCTGCATGGTGAAAAACATAAAGATCTGTGTACTTTCTTTCAGTGTCCACCAAAGAACAACTACAGCAGAGGAGGATTTTAATAGTTAAGTGGATAAGATGAACTATTCTGTGAATTCCTGCAACCTCTTTCTATAACTTCCTCTCTTTTTGCCCAATGGGCTCATGAACGAAGTAGTCATGGATGCAGGGATAGAGTTACGCATAGGCTCAGCAATATACACTTCCACCAAGGCCGGCCCGGCTATAGCCATTTCTCTATACCCAATATCTGCCAGTAGCAAAGACCAACACTGACCCCCTCCAATGCCCCCACCCATACTGCACCATTCCCCAGGGTGATCAGCCAGCTACCTGGTGGCAGGTTGATTACATTGGACCACTTTCATCATGGAAAGGGCATTGTTTTGTCCTCTCTAGAACAGACACTTACTCTGGGTACAGATTTGTCTTCCCTGCTTGCAATACTTTTGCCAAAATAACTATTCATGGACTTACAGAGTGTCTTTGCCACCATTTTGGTATTCCAGTCAACATTACTTCTGATCAAGGACCTTACTTCATTAAAAAAAAAGGAATGTACCAAAGGGTTGCACTGGTCTTATTGTGTTTCCCATGATTCTGAAGGAGCTGGTTATAGAATTGCAGAATAGCCTTTTGAAAACTCATTACAGTGCCATCTAGAAGGCAATACCTTGCAGGACTGAGGCAAGGTTATCCTGCAGGCTGTGCATTCTCTGAACTGGCATCCAGTACATGGTGCTGTTTCTGCCACAGAGTTCACAATTCCAAGAATCAAGGAGTGGAAATAGGAGTGACACCACACACTATTTGCTAGTGTCCAACTATAAAAATTTTGCTTCCTATTCATGTAATTTTATGCTTTAGTGCTCTAGCAGTATTAATTCCAAAAGAAGGAGTGCTACTACCAGAAAACATGATAATTCTACTGAATTGAAAGTTAATATTGCCACCTAACCATTTTGGACTATTCGTGCTTCCAAATTAATAGGCAAATAAGGGCATTACTGTGCTTGCTGGTATGATTTTTCTGGTCTACCAAGGAGAAATTGGGCAATGGAGGTAAATAAAATTACCTTCACAATGAAGGTAAAGAAAAGTATGCCTTGAATACAGAAACTAGGGTAACTTACTAGCACCACACTCTGTGTTTAAAGTTAATTTGAAAACTACAAAAACACAATTTAGACAGGATTACTAATGGCCCAGACCCTTCAAGTATGGTGTGAGCCGCTGCACCAGATAAAGAACCACGATTAAATAAGGTGCTTGTTGAAGCCAAAGAGAATAGGGGATGGATAGTGGAATAAGGTAGTTATGAATACCAGCTACAACCATGTGACCAGTTATAGAATTAATTATTCTAATTACCTGAGTATTTCACCTATGTTATGAATATGTGTGTAGGAATTATATTTCTTTTCCTCTGTTATTCTTTCAACATGTAACATAAGATGTACTGACCGCATATGGTATTTATGTATCATTAATTTTACATTGTAGTATTTCAGTTATGAGCTATAAAGGAGAAGGGTAAACATCAATCAGATACTTTGTATCCTCTTTGGAGGATGAAGTCCTGTATGTTCAATTGTACACAGAATAGTTGTATTATGTTAAGTGAAAGTATAACCTTGTTACTGTTGTTATTTTGGAGATCAATTACTGCTTCAGAAGAGGCCAAGCTGACAAGGGGTGGACTTGTGATGGTTAATTTTATGTGTCATGTTAGAGAGTGTTTGAGATGAGATTAACATTTAAAACAATAAAATCTGGGCAAAGCAGGTTGCCCTCTATAACGTGAATGGGCCTCATGCAATCAGTTGAAGTCTTGAAAATAACAAAAAGACCAGTCTCCTCAAGCAAGGGAGAAAGTCTCCAGCACGCTGCCTTTGGATTTGGCTCCATCAGCATTCCTGGGTCTCTAGGCTTCAAGCCCACACTGTAAATTTTAAAAGTTTCCATCTTCCATAATCACACAAGTTACATCTATATAATAAGCCTGTATAATCTACATAAATAATAACTTGTAATACATGTGTTAAGTATATAAATATTCTGATTCTCTGAAGAACCCTGACACACTATTCTATTTCCTTCTGTCTCCCAGTGATTCTGATAAGAAGATTAGCTGTTATTCTTATTGAGGTTCATTTGTACATGATGAGTTGTATTTTTCTTGCTGCTGTCAAGATTTTTGCCTTTATTTTTCAACATTTTTATGATGTGTCTTTGCATTTCTTTGAGTTTGCTCCATGTCTTGGATATTTAGATTAATGTTTTTCACCAAATGTGAGAAGTACTTGGCCATTTTGTAACCAAATAGTCTTTCTGACAGACACTTTATGGGCCTCTCAATATGCTAATGTTGGTATGCTTAATGATATGCGCAGGTCTCTAATGTTATTCAGATTCCCAGAAATACAGATTCCCAGAAATACATTGGAGGTTTGTAAAACCCACCATGGACATCTCATTTCTTTCTTTTCTTCATTTTTTTTGGTCAGCCTGTTGTTAGGTATAATTGATAACAGCAGCTTAGGGAGCTAAAATATGAAAGAATTGTCTCTGACTATTTTTAATAAGCACTCTGGTAATAAGGCCGTTCACATAGAGCAAGTTTTGATTCACATCAAATAGAGACAAGCCCTAAGAATGAAGCTTTTTAGCAAGCTGCTAAGCAAACCAAATAGTGTTGATTCTCTGGTGATCTGAGTTTTATGGAAGGCCAGAACCTTTTTGCCTCTTCCAGTGGCTCCTAGGTGCCAGGTTTTCACAGCTACTGCACTCATTAGGCTGTGGTATTCAAGCCTGCAAGGGAGCTAGCAGAGAGGGACGAGATTAAGACAAATCAAAATGCTATAAAGCCCACTCTTGTTACTTAGATTTAGCCATTTATCTTATGTAAATATTCTTCATATTGCTGGATCCTTTGATTTCCAAAATTATGAAAAAGTTTTTGACTTTCTTTTCAGTGTTATTGTTATATAATTGTGGAATAGTCTATTGTTGCTTTTTATTAAAGCTGAGATTTAAGAGATTTTATTCTAGTATTCTGGAAGGGTTTTCCTCATCAATGTGTATTTTCTTAGATATTTATTCTAGGGTTATAGTTATTCATTGAGTCCTTCGTTTTCCTTACATTATTTCTATCAACCTTTTTATTCACATTACTTCTGCTTGAAAGATAATTTTCATGCCTGCTTTGGCAGCACACATGTTAAAATGGGAATGATACAGAAAGATTAGCATGGCCCCTGCTCAAGGATGACACGCAAATTCGTGAAATGTTCCATATTTTTAAAACATCATGGTACTGGTCCCAAAACAGAGATATAGACCAATGGAACAGAACAGAGGCCTTGGAAGTAATGCCACACATCTAAAACCATCTGATCTTTGACAAACCTGACAAAAACAAGCAATGGGGAAAGGATTCCCTGTTTAATAAATGGTGGTAGGAAAACTGACTAGCCATGTGCAGAAAGCTGAAAGTGGACCCCTTTCTTATACTTTATACAAAAATTAACTCCAGATGGATTAAAATTTTAAACATTAGACCCAACACCATAAAAACCCTAAGAGAAAACCTAGGCAATACCATTCAGGACTTAGGCATAGGCAAGGACTTCATGACTAAAACACCAAAAGCAATGGCAACAAAAGCCAAAATAGACAAATGGGATCTAATTAAACTTAAAAGCTTCTGCACAGCAAAAGAAACTATCATTAGAGTGAACCAGCAACCAACAGAATGGGAAAAATTATTTTGCAATCTACCCATCTGACAAAGGGCTAATACCCAGAATCTACAAAGAGATAAAACAAATATACAAGAAAAAAATAAACAACTTCATCAAAAAGTGAGCAAAGGATATGAACAGGCACTTTTCAAAAGAAGACATTTATGCAGCCAACAAACGTATGAAAAAACGCTCATCATCACTGGTTACTAGAGAAATGCAAATCAAAACCACATTGAGATACCATCTCATGCCAGTTAGAATGGCAATCATTAAAAAATCTGGAGATAACAGATGCCGGAGAGGATGTGAAGAAGTAAGAAAGCTTTTACACTGTTGCTGGGGCATAGTGGAAGACAGTGTGGTGATTCCCCAAGGATCTAGAAATAGAACTACCATTTGACCCAGCAATCTCATTACTGGGAATACACCCAAAGGATTATAAATTGTTCTTTTATAAAGAACATGCACACATATGCACACATGCACACATATGTTCATCGTGGCACTGTTCACAATAGCAAAGACTTGGAACCAACCCAAATGCCCATCAACGATAGACTGGATAAAGAAAATGTGGCATATATACACCATGGAATACTATGCAGCCATAAAAAAGAATGAGTTCATGTTATTTGCAGGGACATGGATGAAGCTGGAAACCATCATTCTCAACAAACTGACACAAGAACAGAAAACCAAACACTGCATGTTCTCACTCATAAGTGGGAGTTCAACAGTGAGAACACATGGACACAGGGAGGGGAACATCACACACTGACATCTGTTGGCGGGTGGGGTGGTAGGGGAGGGATAGCAGAGGTTGGGGAGATTGGGGAAGGATAACATTAGGAGAAATATCTAATGTAGGTGAAGGGGGGATGGATGCAGCAAACCACTATGGCATGTGTATAACTATGTAACAATCTTATAAGATCTGCACATGTACCCCAGAACTTAAAGTAAAATTTTAAAAAAAAGGAAAAACTACAAAAAGAAAAAGCCTGGAGACAACAGTTGCTGGAGATGATGTGGAGAAATAGGAATGCTTTTACACTTTGTGGGAGTGTAAATTAGTTCAGCCATTGTGGAAGAGTGTTGCAATTTCTCAAGGATCTAGAAATAGAAACACCATTTGACCCAGCAATCCCATTACTGGGTATATACCCAAAGGATTATAAATCATCCTAAAAAAAGAAAAAGAAAGAAAGATAATTGTCATGCATATTTAACTTAGCTATACCCTCTACACAAGCAAATACCAATTTTATTTTTATTTTCTTACAAGTATACAATTCTTTCCACTTACCTCAGAATAAAAAAAAAAAAAAAAGTAACTTATCTTAAACACTCTTACAATATGATTTCCAAGACATTTGCTACTAACACCCCAAGATATTGGATATAAATTGTAGATGAACTTATGTTCTGACTTTGAAATTAGTAAAAGCAACACAATTAATTGGAATTATATACGTCTTGTCAGTTGTGACATATTAGTTAACATACCAAGTCTGAATTCACCAAGTAGGCATTCGAACCTTGGGGAAATATTTTGCATTTATTTATTTATTTACTTTACTTATATATTTTTTGAGATGAAGTGTCACCCTATTGCCTAGGCTGGAGGGCAGTGGTGCGATCTCAGCTCACTGCAACTTCTGCCTCTGGGTTCAAGTGATTCTCCTGCCTCAGCCTCCTGAGTAGCTGAGACTACAGGCATGTGCCACACGCATGGCTATTTTTTTGTGTTTTTAGTAGAGATGGGTTTCACCATGTTAGCCAGGATGGTCTCAATCTCCTAACCTCATGATCCACCTGCCCCAGCCTCCCAAAGTGCTGGGATTACAGGGGTGAGCCACCATGCCTGGCATAATTGAAATTATCTATGTTTTGTCATTTGTGACATTAAATAACACACAAAATCTGAGTTCACAAAGTGGGCATTCAAACCTTGGGCAAATATTTTGCTGTCTTGGGTTCAACTTCCTGAGTTTCAGTGTAGGTAGTAGCACTGCTGTGAGAACCAAGAATCAAATAAGTTAGAAAACACAACTCAAATGTCAGTTAGTGCTATTTCCTAAATATTATATATTCTAGAAAAGATTTATAAGCAAAAATTTGATGAAAAGTCATTATCTTCCAAATCAAATAAGAGCCAAAACATTATTACAGTTTAATGGAAGAATCTCATACTGTGTCCTTAGAAAAAAGTAACTGGAAATAAGTGATATAAAAAGCTTTCTAACACATATAATTTTTTCCTGTACTTTTGTATAGCAGACTGGCATACTGCATTCAACCTTGAAAATGGAGAGTGGATGGGCAAACATTAATCAACATTTATAGAGTCATTTTCCAAGCAAGAATGATACTGTTTCTGTCTTCCAGTTCTGAATATTTCAAGCACAATTTTGCTGTAAAGCAGTTTATCAGCTTCTTCATATTTTAAATAAAATATCCCTTTAAAAACATAATCGCTCTTACCCAGTATCTAGGCTGTTCTTCTCTCCTATAGTAATCAAAAGTCTATTATTTAGATAAACTTACAGCCATGTATAATAAAGGCTAATTTAACTCTTTACTTCTTTCTCTGAATGTTGTTTACAACATAATATTCTGAAAATTATTTTATTTCCAAAGTATTAAAATTCTTGGGCAGGTTTATACAATTCTCAGGAAATAAAAGATTTCCAGAGAATTGAGACTACTTATTTTGCTGGAACTTCTGCAGCTAGTGTGTCTTTCTTATGATCATAAGAACAAAAAAATCGAAGTAACAGCCTACTCAACACCTCATGGGTAGCTCAAAGGTAACTTACGTGCAGTATGCCAAACAAATGGATCATCACTCTCCTTCCTGCAAATTAGTCACTTTCCTACATTATTTAATCAGTGCATAATGCTACCATTCAACAAATTTTGGAAGAAATTATCTATTACTTCACTCACTTATCCAATCCACTAAAATTTCAACTTATGTCACCTCCTAAATATTCATATCTGTTCTCTCTGTTGTGTCTTCACTGACATTAGCTTAGCTTAAGTTAATATTACTCATTTCATAGATACATCCCCCTAACTAATGTGTCTGCAGGTATAAATTTCTTCATCCAATTCATTGTTTTTACTGAAGCTGGTGTGGTATTTTGAAAGCGTAAATAATAATGTCCCAGGCAGGCTTAAGTCCAATCAGTGCTTTTCCATTGTTGCTAATGTAAAGCTTAAAATTTCTAAGACAAGGACTTATTATTTATTGTATTTATTTATTGTTCTGGGGTCTGCCTACCTATTATTTAATAATGTTATTTCCTTTCGTTTCTAGCTTTGAAACTAGTGGTGTATTAGAAAACAGTTAACAATCAGTTTTCTGGGATAAATGAAGCCAGGATTTATATTACTTGCCATTATCTGTGGTGTAAATCATCGTATGTGGCTGGTATCAAGTTAACATGACATCAATGAATGTAAGGATGGGAAAAGATGAACACAATTAGCTTCCCTGAACAAGTCCAACCTGACTCCTACACACAACTGGCTCTAAACACTTGAGTCTTTGTGTATGTTATTTCCTAAGCTTAGACCACTGCCCCATCTCTCTGTTTTCATTCTTTGTTTCCGGGCAAATATTAAGTTCCTATTTCTTCGGGGAAACCTTTCCTAACTCACAGACTAGGTCAAAACATTTTACAGTGTAATCTTCTAACATCTGCACTTTGTAAAATTCCTCTCTTGTATTTCCTATTATAATTTTTAATGTATTTACTAATTATCTAACTCACATATACCTATCTTCCAATAGACTATGCAAACAAAGGCAGCAGAGATCGTTATTTTATTTGTTTTGTTTTCCTTTTCTTTACTTATGGATGTCTAGACTAAGTCTCTGGCACAGTGTATATTCTCATAAAATATTAGTAAGATGTATAAATAAAATATACAAAGAGAAAAGAATATATCAATGATGCACCAAAATACATTTATTTGTCACTTTACCAGGAAAAATGCATGGAAAAAAATCAGATTATAATTGTCTTAATAGCTGCTTAAATTCTCAGAAGCCAGGCAGGTTTTCTATATTAAAAACAATTCTCTGTTAATTACGTATGTAATAAGAACTATGAATTGCCTTTCATACATCCATTCCATCCTCTTTTAGTTACTGTTTTGGACCTCTAAAAATTACATATTTGAACCTTCTCTACAGTAAGGGGTCTGCATGTAAATTGCTTTCCTCTAATAAGAAAAATGCCCAGAGAGGAAGTCAAATTGTCTCTGTTTGCAGAAGACATAATTATATATTTACAAAACCCCAATGTCTCAGCCCACAATCTCCTTAAGCCGATAAGCAACTTCAGGAAAGTCTCAGGATACAAAATCAGTGGCAAAATTATAATCATTCCTGTATACTAATAATAGACAAAAAGAGAGCCAAATCATGAGTGAATTCCCATTCACAATGCTGCAAGAGAATAAAATATCTAGGTATAAAACTTACAAGGGATATGAAGAACCTCTTCAAGGAGAACTACAAACCACTGCTCAAGGAAATAAGAGAGGACACAAACAGATGGAAAAACATTCCATGCTCATGGATAGAAAGAATAAATATCATGAAAACGGCCATAATGCCCAAAGTAATTATAGATTCAATTTATAGTTTACTTTGGGCCATACTGTCCCAAGTAATTTATAGTATTCCCATCAAGCTACCATTTACTTTCTTCACATAATTAGAAAAAAAAAACTACTTTAAATTTCATATGGAACCAAAAAAGGGCCCATACAGCCAATACAATCCCAAGCAAAAAGAACAAAGCTGGAGGCATCATGCTATCTGACTTCAAACTTTACAAGCCTACAGTAACCAAAACAGCATGGTACTGGTACCAAAACAGAGATGCAGACCAATGGAACAGAACAGAGGCCTCAGAAATCATGCCACACATCTACAACCATCTCTGATCTTAAATATATATGACGAAAACAAGCAATGGGGAAAGAATTCTCTATTTGATAAATGGTGTTGGAAAAACTGGCTAACCAAATGCAGAAAACTGAAACAGGACCCGTTCTTTACACCTTATACAAAAATTAACTCCAGGTGGATTAAAGATTTAAACATTAGACCTAAAACCATATAAGCCCTAGATGAAAACCTAAGCAATACCATTCAGGACATAGCCATGGGCAAAGACTTCATAATTAAAACACCAAAAGCAAAGGCAACAAAAGCCAAAATTAACAAATTGGATCTAATTAAACTAAAGAACATCTGCACAGCAAAAGAAACTATCATCAGAGTGAATAGAATAGGCAACCTACAGAATGGGGGAAAAATTTTGCAGTCTATCCATCTGACAAAAGGCTAATATCCAGAATCTACAAGGAACTTAAACAAATTTACAAGAAAAAAACAACCAATCTGAAAGTGGGTGCAGGATATGAAAAGACACCTCTCAAACGAAGACATTTATGAAGCCAACAAACATGTGAAGAAAAGATCATCATCACTGGTCATTAAAAAATGGAAATCACAACCACAATGTACCATTAATTTTTAATAAATTCTTGGCCATCTACAATGATCTCTGTCCGTATTATCAACTTGCCTGGCTTTGTACTGCTGGCATTTCCCCTTTATTGATTGCCTCCTGTCTTTTCTCCACTTACAGTCAATTCTCATTTTATCATATCATTCACCAGCTTAAAGTCCTTCAATTATTTTACATTGCCAGTAAAATGAAATTAGAAATCCATACCGCTGACACCCTAAATATGTCCACCAACTTCATCTCTAACAACTCTACCTTTATTCACTTTGATTCAACAACAGAACCATTCTGATAGGCCTAATAATTTATCCAATAATTGTGTCCTTAAGTATATTGTATTTCTGTTTCTTCTTCCTCCAATAATTTTCAGAGGGCTTTTTCACAGTTGTACTATCATCCTTTTTCATACCTCAACATAAATGTTACCTTCTCCAAATGTACTTCTGTGATCCTATTAAATAAAGTTGAATTTTCCAGGGCATCCATCCCAATTTGCAGTTATTTACTTACTTTTTTACTTTTCATATTCCCCAAAAGAATATAAGCAGCTTAAATGCAAGGAGATGCTCTATCTTGTTTCATGTTGTTTTACCTGGGTTGTGCACATATTAGGGGAACCATACATATTTTTGAATGGCACACCATCTTTATTGTATATGTGTTCAACATATCCTTTTATAAAAATAGTCAAATAATAGAATATAAATCTTGCTAAAATACATAACATTTTCAAATGCATAACATTTTCTTTGTGAAATTCATAATTTTATATTGTTAAAAGCACATGAGATAATATACATGATGCTTTTAAATGTGTTTCTTTTAGTATGTAGGGCACACTTATTTGGACTTCAGGAAACTGCTATCAGGAAGCCTTATCTACATGGAGGCCTAATATAAATAATTAAACTTTGGGTTTTAAGACTGAAGTAATATGATGAGATTTTTGCAAGCATCAAGAGTGGGTGACTGTATTTTGCACATGAGAATATAAATGGAGTGTAGCGTCATGGTATTCTACAATAGGTTAATGATAGCTGCACATTCTTTGACACTTTCTATCAAGAGGTGAGAATTATGTCTCTTCAACTGAATCTGGAAGGGCATAATGACTTACCTGGACAACTAAAACATGGATTATGTGCCATTCTTGGTACAGAAGCAAGAGACTGAAAGTTTCCACTTAAGTTCTCTTTGAGTACTCTTACTGCATAGCCACAAGCATGTGAAGAAGTCCAAGAATCCCTACAGAGAGCTAACATGGAAAAATAAGCCCCTGGAGAATAGCTGGAGTTGAGCTTCTAGTCATCAACCAGTAATGACTTACCAACTATGTGAGTACACCACCTTGGAAGTGAATTATCCAGGTATATTTGAGCCTCCTCTAATAATATCATCAGAGATAGGATGCCCCAGTGGAGTCACGCCCCGTTTGAAGATTTGTGAGATAAATAAAATGGCTGTCATTTTTAAGCCAATATATTTCAATGTAGTGTCTGTTGTAGAAAGAAGTAACCCGAATGATGGAAAACTAAAGGATTATACTATTATAAGGATTGTTAGGAGACAGTATCTATTAACTTTTTTAAATAAAACTAAATTATTCTTATTTACATCTCTGCCCAGAAAATGTAGGGGTCTAATTATTTTCTTTATTGAAAAAATAGTAATTTATTCAGCAAAGAAGTGTGTTTCCCTAGTATGTATTAGGCACTGTGCTAGGAAATGACAGTTGAAAGATGAATGTGATTTATCCAAAACACTAGTATTCATCGTTGTTATTATAAACTAATAAACAGTCCCTGCTTCCTAGGAGAAGGCTTTTTAAAACTGTTTTTCATATACAATGCCAAAATAATTGAAAAGTATAAAAGCAGTGATATATGCAATTTGGTATGATGTAGTCAAAATCACGATTGTCACTGTATAAGCTAAATTTCATTATTTCACTTAGTTGGCAGGTTAATTAACTGAATTCGCCAAAAGATTGTATGTAAGTCCTAACAAAGAAATTATTAGCCCAAATTAGTATGTATCAAGATGAAAACACTTTAACAAACCACTAGATAATATTAGTGACCAGCACAGAAATACATGTAGAAATTATTAGCATAAGACATGTTTTACATGTTCAATTCTTATTATATTTTATAGTAGATTTTATTAATGGTATAAATATAAAAATGATAATTTATTCAAAAATGTTATCCATGGGGGGACAGAGGCAAGTTGGCCAAATAGAGGCAGCCTCGATGTGCAGCTCCCACTGAGAGAGACACAGAAAGAGAGTGATCAAGGCATCTTCAGCTGAGGTACCATGTTCATTTCAATGGTGCTGGTGGAACAGTGGGCATAACCCAAGGGGGTTGAACCAAGGCGGGGTGGGGTGCTGCTCCACCCAGGAAGTGTATCTGGCTGAGGATCGGGGGCTTCCCCTCCTGCCCCACAGTCCAGACGCAGCACTTCACAAAAAGCCCCTGAATACTACAGAGCAAGAGATATTTGCCAGGCTAAAAAAATGCCGCGAATTACGTGCCATGAGCCATGGCTTCTCCGCAAAGATCAGGGCGGACACGTTGGCTGGCCAGGAGAGCCAGTGAGATGGAACTGCTTGCCCACTAGAGAGAGGAGGAGCTAAAAGCAGGGAAACAGGCAAAAAGGATGGGCAGTTCCCTCCCCCACAAAGCCCAACAGGCTGAAACCCTCCTACTTGAGGGTTTTGCAGATGGCAGCATCCACCATTAAAGAGGCAGGCCTAATTTTCCTGTATAAACAAAAGACACAGGAAGCAGGAAGGCTATGCAACTACTGGATGGAGCCCGTGGCAACTCAGCAGCACCTCCACAGTCAGACAAGGGACAGACTCCCTCCTCAAGCGGCTCCCTGAGATCAAAACTAGAAAAACCCACAAAGATGGGAAGAAACCAGTGCAAAAAGAATGAAACCATCAAAGACCAGAATGCCTCTTCTCCTCCTAGGTATCACAACTCCTTACCAGCAAAGGAACAAAGCAGGACAGAGAATGAGTTTGACAAATTGACAGAAGCAGGCTTCAGAAGGTGGGTAATAACAAAGTTCTCAGAGTTAAGGAACATGTTCTAACCCAATGCAAAAAAACTAAAAACCTTGAAAAAGGGTTTGATGAAATGCTAACTAGAATAACCAGCTTAGAGAATAACATAAATGACTTGATGGAGTTGAAAAACACAGGCCAAGAACTTTGCAAAGCATACACAAGTTTCAATAGTCAAATTGATCAGGCAGAAGAAAGAATATCAGAGATTGAAAAATCAACTCAATGAAATAAAATGAGAAAGTGAGAAAAAAGAGTGAAAAGAAATGAACAAAGCCTCCAAGAAATATGGGATTATGTGAAAAGACCTAATCTACACTTGATCAATTTACCTGAAGGTGACCAGGAGAATGTATCCCAGCTGGAAAACACTCTTCAGGATATTATCCAGGAGAACTTTCCCAATCTAGCAAGGTAGGCCAACATTCAAATTCAGAAAATGCAGAGAACACTACAAAGATATTCCTCAAGAAGAGCGACCCCAAGGCACATAATCATCAGATTCAACCCATCACATAAACAGAACCAAAAACAAAACCACATGCTTATTTCAATAGATGCAGGGAAAGCCTTTGACAAAATTTGACAGCCTGTTATGCTAAAATCTCTCAATAAACTGGGTATCTATGGAACATCTCTCAAAATAACAAAAGCTATTTATGACAAAACCACAGTCAATATCATACTGAGTGGGCAAAAACTGGAAGCATTCCCTTTGAAAACTGGCACAAGACAAGAGTGCCCTCTCTCACACTCCTATTCAACATAGTATTGGAAGTTCTGGCCAGAGCAATCAGGCAAGAAAAAGGAATAAAGGGTATTAAATTAGGAAAAGAGGAAGTGAAATTGTCGCTATTTGCAGATGACATGATTGTATATTTAGAAGACCCCATCATCTCAGCCAAAATTTCCTTAAGCTGATAAGCAACTTCAGCGAAGTCTCAGGATACAAAATCAATGTGCAAAAATCACAAGCATTCCTATACACCAATAACAGACAAACAGAGAACCAAATCATGATTGAATTCCTATTCACAATTGCTACAAAGAGAATAAAATACCTAGAAATACAACTAACAAGAGACATGAAGTACCTCTTCAAGGAGAACTCCTCTTCAAGGAGAACATTGCTTAAGGAAATAAGAGAGGACACAAACAGATGGAAAAACATTCCATGTTCATGGTTAGGAATAATCAATATCGTGAAAATGGCCATACTGCCCAAAATAATTTATAGATTCAATGCTATCCTCATTAAACTACTATTGACCTTCTTCACAGAACTAGAAAAACAACCTTAAACTTCATATGGAACCAAAAAAGAGCCTGCATAGCCAAGAGAATCTTAAGAAAAAAAAAAAAATGCAGGAGGCACCATGCTTCCTGAGTTCAAACTATACCACAAGGCTACAGTAATCAAAATAGCATGGTACTGATACCAAAACAGAGATATAGACCAATGGAACAGAACAGAGGCCGTGTAAGTAATGCCACACATCTACAGCCACCTGATATTTGAGAAACCTGACAAAAACAATCAATGGGGAATGGATTTCCCTGTTTAATAAATGGTGTTGGGATAATGGGTTAGGCCTATGCAGAAAGCTGAAACTGGACCCCTTCCTTACACCTTATACAAAAATTAACTCCAGATAGATTAAAGAATTAAACATGAGACCAAACACCATAAAAACCCTAGAAAAAAAAACTTGGCAATACCATTCAGGATATAGGCATAGTGTTTTCATGACTAAAACACCAAAAGCAACGGCAACAAAAGCCAAAATAGACAAATGGGATCTAATTATACATAAGAGCTTCAGCACAGCAAAAGAAGCTATAATTAGAGTGAACCTGCAGCCAACAAATCTACCCATCTGACAAAGGGCTAATATCCAGAATCTACAAAGAGCTTAAAGAAATTTACAGCCAGGTGGGGTGGCTCATGCCTGTAATCCCAGCACTTTGGTAGGCCAGGGTGGGCAGATCATGATGTCAAGAGATTGAGACCATCCCGGCAAACATGGTGAAACCCAGTCTGTACTAAAAATACAAAAACTAGCTGGGCATGGTGACATGCACCTGTAGTCCCAGCTACTCAGGAGGCTGAGGCAGGAGAATTGCTTGAACCCAGGAGGTGGAGGTTGCAGTGAGCTGAGATTGCGCCACTGCACTCCAACCTGGTGCCTGGTGACAGAGCGAGACTCTGTGTAAAAAAAAAAAAAAAATTTACAAGAAAAAAATAAAGAACCCCATCAAAAAGTAGGCGAAGGCTATGAACAGACACTTTTCAAAATAAGGCATTTATGCAGCCAAAAAGCATGAAAAGGTGCTCATCATCACTGGTTATTAGAGAAATGCAAATCAAAACCACATTGAGATACCATTTCATGCCAGTTAGAACAGTGATCATTAAAAAATCTGGAGATAACAGATGCTGGAAAGGATTTGGAGAAATAGGAACACTTTTACACTGTTGGTGGGAGTGTAAATTAGTTCAACCATTGTGGTAGACAGTGTGGCGATTCCTCAAGGATCTAGAAATAGAAATACCATTTGACCCATCCATCTCATTACTGGGTATATACCCAAAGGATTATAAGTCATTCTATTATAAAGACACATGCCCACGTATGTTCATCATGGCACTGTTTACAATAGCAAAGACTTGGAACCAACCCAAATGCCCAACAACGATAGACTGGACAAGGAAAATGTGGCACATATACACTATGGAATACTATGCTGCCATAATATAGGCTAGGTTCATGTTCTTTGCAGGGACACGAAAGAATCTGGAAACCAACATTCTCAGTAAACTGACACAAGAACAGAAAACCAAACACCGTACGTTCTCACTCATAAGTGAGTGTTGAACAATGAGAGCACATGGACACAGGAAGGGGAACTTCACACACTGGGGCCTGTTGGGGGCTGGGGAAGCTAGGTGAAGGATAGCAGGGGTGGGGGGGTTTCAGAGAGATAATATTAGGAGAAATACCTAATGTAGATGGCGAGGAATGGATGCAGTGAACCACGATGGTAAGTGTATGCCTATGTAACAATCCTGCATGATCTGCACATGTACTCCAGAACTTAAGGTATAATAATAAATAAAATAAAATAAAATTCTCCCTTGAAAAAAAAGAAAAGAAAAAAATATATTCTAATGTTAGTAAATACAATATTATGGAATATATTTCACCTATAGCAAGGTGGTATCTCAATGTTATATATGTGTTTTGGCTGAGATAGGAGTAAGAAACCAATACTGAGTATTTCTTGGATGGCATAATATTCTCTGTGTCATGAGTTCCCCATACCTTATTACAAAATGGGAAGATAAATGCAGCAATGATGAAATAAAATTCACCAGGATGAGATTTTTATGGTTTCCTTCCTTCATTGACTTCTCTTCTCTTCCTTTTCTATTTCCCCCTTTCTTATTTCTTTCATTTCTTCCCTTTTTTACTTGGCCATCATTTTCCCCTTCTAAGATTCCATTTTTTTTCCTCCTGTATCTTTCTCTCCTTCTTCCGTTCTAATATATCAGGACTTCATCTGATATTTACCTATAGCACCTGCTGGACAAGCACATGTTCTATGTTAATACCTGACCAGAATGAGGCAAAACTAATGGCTCCAGGGAAAATAGCTCCAGAAGACAAAACTCCTGTTACATCCCTAAATTTATTAGGAGAAATTTATTAGGTCTAAATTTATTAGGAGAAATGTGACACGTAGGAGGGAAATTTTGGAAACAAATTAGTGACAGGCACATGGAGAGCAAAGTAAATGAAAAATGTAGGTAAACATTTCCTCCAAGGAAAATATAAATAGAAAGGAATTATAATCATTATATACTTCAAGACTCAGATTTGGATTATGTTTACCTAGCTTTAAAAACATAAACACTGATTTTAGTGAAATGAGTTGGTGCCCAAGGATGAGAGCTAAATGTTTATATTCTATAATGACTAATTAACAGATGCTTAAAATAAAAATAATTTAAAAAGTAGCAGTGTATAAAAGAAACTAAATACCAAATTATATATACCATGTAACTGCACATCTATGAAGTTTAAAGACTGGTGAAACTAACAAATCACAGTGATGGGAGTCAGAACACTTGTTACCCTTGTGCAAATGTATTGAATGAGACAGCATATGAGAGAACATTCAGGTGTGATGGAAATTTTCCAGATCTAAATCTGAGTGTGATTACACAGCTGCATATGATATAAACATTCATCAGCTTTACATTTATATACCTTGTGTTATGTATTTTATACCAATAAAAATTGGAGAAAAATAATTACACATCTTATAATGCACTTTGCTATCTTAGTCCACTTTTTGTGATCACCTGTGAGCCCCGTTAGCTTTAAGCCTAAACTAAAGAAATTTAAGCAGTTATAATGCTTATTTCATTTTCTCTACCACTCATGCTTGAAAGAAAAACTGGCATTATTTTGATCTCATTTTTCAAAATTTCAGACAAGAGCCTGTGTTTAAAGTATGTTCTATCTTCCCTGAGTCCCATCTTGATTGCCCATAAACTTCTAAGTGCAATGCCTTCTTAGCCTCTGTGTTGCCACATCATTCACATGAGAAAATACAAACACAGCATTTAAGAGTAGAAAACAAAGAGAAAAAAAATTTTTCAACTTCAGATTCTTTCTTAACAGCTTACATTTCTCACTAAATCTTCTAGGTTCCTCCTACAACATTTCAGTTTACTCTGACTTGGCATCAAATTTTCTGCATAGAGATTGTTTTTCAAAAGTCTATGATAACATTATTAGCATGTGCCTGTGCGTGTGTGTGTGTGCGTGTGTGTGTGCGTGTGTGTGCGTGTGTGTGCGTGTGTGTGTGTGTTAGTAAGGTAGTAAGGTACGAGGGACAGTTTTAAGCAAATTAAAGCAAATTAAATGTATATTGCCTCAATCTACCTACGGTTATCTATCCTAAGCACAAGCTTGGAATAAATAACCATATACCTAGAACTTTATATAGCTGTGTTTCTCTGAAGCACTGTCAAATTCAGGGAACACATTAATGCCAAAAAACTGCTTACTTGCAAACAGTATAGGATAAATTATGCTAACATTTTCATCTGTAGATGTGTAAGGATCAACTGTTAAATTTTTTCGAAATATGGTTCTGATTATACTTATCCCAACAACTACCAAAAAAAAAAGATAGTGATTGAAATCAAAACTACGTATTGAAAATAAGTGACTTGTGCATACAGCCCTTGTATTTTTCACTGAGCTTTATTTTTGGCAGTAGTGTTATCATCAATGCAACTGGTATAGTCCCCACAAAATTAAAATTTATTTATTTCATATTGCCTTTAAAAAAGAATCATTACGCTTTCACTTCTTAAGAGAAAATGTTACTAGTTCTGCAGTTTTTATCAAATATACACCAGAAATTCTCATTTTACCATCGGGAATATAAACTTCTCAATATAGTAAAACATGGATTTTATTGTATCCCAATCCCTTTGATAGCATATAAAATATAGCTGAAGATTCTGCAATGCAATAATCTTCATTCCTCTAAACAACAATTGTGTTTTAAATATTTAAAATAAACACTCTCTAGGAATACCAACAAAATGCATGCAAATATTATTTAAGGCCAATGAGGAGCCTAAGGAAACCATTACACACTATTTGTGCAGCATAGTTTGAAAACATTAAGCTTGTGACTCCAAACTTGATACTAACATTTGTGAAAACAGCTGATCTTTAAAAAATAAATCCTCCTTTTCCCCATGTGTGTATTTCTCTCTATGTATATGCGTGTGTGTACAACTATCTATTCATGGCATATATACACCTAACATGCATATACAGCTATAGTTGATTTAATAATTTAATCAACTAATTTAAACTAATTTAAACTAATTTAAAAGTGGCAATTCTCCTGATATGGTTTGGCTCTGTTTCCTCACCCAAATCTCACCCTGTAGTTCCTGTAATTCCCACATGTTATGGGAGGGACCAGGTGGGAGATGACTGAATTATCGGTGGGTCTTTCTCATGCTGTTTCCTTGCTAACGAATGGGTCTTATGAGATCTGATGGTTTTAAAAATGGGAATTGCCCTGCACAAGGTCTCTCTTTGCCTGCCACCATCCTCGTGAGATGTGACTTGCTCCTCCTTACCTTCCGCCATGATTTAAACTTCCTTCTTTTGTAAATTGCCCAGTCTCTGGTATCTATTCTCTCTCTGTATATATATCTTAGAGAAAGTTATCTCTTTATAATCTAGGGAGTCCTCAAATCAGCATATTTTAAACTAGCATGCAGTATGTTCTCATTCATAAGTGGGAGTTGAACAATGGGAACACATGGACACAGGGAGGGAAACATCGCACACCAGGGCCTGTCAGGGGATGGGGGCCTAGGAGAGGGGTAGCAGGGGGGTGGGGGCTAGGGAAGGGATAGCAGGGATGTGAGGAGTGAAGGGAGGGCTAGCATTAAGAGAAATACCTAATGTAGATGACGGGGTGCTGGATGCAGCAAACCACCATGGCACATGTATACCTATGTAACAAATCTGCATGTTCTGTACATGTACCCCAAAACTTAAAGCATGATAATAAAAAAACTAGCATGCAATAAATAATGAACATTGAGTATATATACATATATGAAATATATATACCTCCTTCAACTAATACATACCCAAATTTGTACACATTATTTTTGCTCGCATTCTTTTGGTCATAACTTATTCACAGGGCTACAGCTAATGAAAGAAATGCTATACAATGTAAGATATAGTTGGAACAACATGCATACAGCTAAAACTCAAAGGCAAGTGTTTTTTAATTACCAAATGAAAGGAGAGAGGGAGAAATGAATCCTAGTGAACAATTCGCTATCTCGTCAACATAAAATGTTCTTCATACCTCAATATTTTGTTTTCATTAATAATGTTGCCATATGAATTGGCATATAAATCTTAAATTTTATAATGACTAATGTGAAACACCACAAATATTTTAAGGATATACTTCAGTTTCTGGCTAAAAATCTTACTAAGTCACTTATGAGTAGTCTTTGAGAAATAGTTGGCACTCAATACTCTTAACTTAGTTTATAGATGAAGGAATTTTACTTTAAGAAGTTATGTTTATGTACAAAATATGATAATCAGAGAACAAGTAGGCTTGTCTCTGAGTTAAGAATCACCTTTTGGCTTATCAAAATTTATGCTATTGTATACCAGTGTTCAAAAAGAATAGAATTCATTATGCAATCACAGTACTTTCTGTTACACTTGTCAGAGCAAACATAAAATATAGAGTAAATATTAGTACTGATGACAAAAGTTTTCAGAGAAACATAAAGTAAGGGAGTGAAACGATGAGTTTTTTAGTAGTCTTTTCTTGTGGCATTCAGGAAAATCAGTAAATTATAGATACATTCCTTCAAAGGAGAGTCTAACTTTTAGAAAGAAACAAGGAGAACACTTATCTAAGAGATTCCCAAGCATCTGTGATATTTCAAATATTTCTCATATTTTATGTCTGAAAAATAGATCACTCAGTAAAAAGCTCAAATGCTTTGTCTGTGGTGGTCAGATGGAAGAGACACGGTGCTTCAAAGCTGGTTCCTGTTTCCCTAGGAATCAAGGCCATGGTCAGACCAGTGATTCTGGATCTTCACTCCACTCTAGACAGGGAGCTTATAGTGGATATGGGGCTTGGCAACTGTTCCTTTGCTCCATAAACTGTTTGACAGGATATTAAAATTTGAATTAGAAAGATTTACCACAAGAGTATATGAGAAAAGTTAATGATTAGAAAAAAATAAATAGCTTTCTTTCATTTCTTTTGAACAAATGAACAGAGAGAATAGTTCTTCATTTATTTTAGATAATAGTATGGAGCCTATGGTGGGGGAAGGGTGAAGAATGGAGCAAGTAGGTCTTTTTTTTTTTTTTAATTATACTTTAAGTTCTGGGGTACATGTACAGATTGTGTAGGATTGTAATGCCCATTAATAATAGACTGGATAAGGAAAATCTGGCACATATAAACCAGGGAATACTATGCAGCCATAAAAAAGAATGAGTTCATGTCCTTTGCAGGGACATGGATGAAGCTGGAAACCATCATTCTCAGCAAACTGACACAAGAACAGAAAACCAAACACCGCATGTTCTCACTCGTAAGTGGGTGTTGAATAATGAGAACACATGGACACAGGGAGGAGAACATCACACATCAAGACCTACTAGAGGTTGGTGGAGCTGGCGTGGAATAGCAGGTGGTGGGGGCACTGGGGAGGGATAACATTAGGAGAAATATCTAATGCAGATAATGAGGGAAATTGATGCAGCAAACCAAACCACCACAGCATGTGTATACCTATGTAATGACTGTTTTTTAAGCCTGAAAGACTTTTTCATTTTTGTCTTTTCTGTGCAAAAGAGTGTGTGTGTGTGTGTGTGTGTGTGTGTGTGTGTTAGAGTGTGTGTTTGAGAAAGAGTGAGAGGGAGATATTGAGACACTGCATATTAGTTCATTTTCACATTGCTATAAAGAAATATCTGACACTGGGTAATTTATAAAGGAAAGAGGTTTAATTGACCCACAGTTCCACATGTCTGGTGAACCTCAGAAAACTTACAATCATGGCAGAAGGGGAAGAGGAAGCAAGTACCTTCATCACAAGGTGGCAAGAGAGAGAAAAACAAAGGAATAGCTTCCAACACTTATAAAACCATCAGATCACCTGAAAACTCTCTATAAAGTGAACAGTGTGGGAGAAATTGCTCCCATGATCCAATCACCTCCTTTTCTTGACATGTGGGGATTATAGTTCCCTCCTTCCACACATGGGAATTACAATTTGAGATGAGATTTTGGCGAGGACACAGAGCCAAATCATATCATTCTGGTTCTGGCCTCTCCCAAACCTCATGTCCTCACATTTCAAAACCAATCATGCCTTCCCAACAGTCCGCCAAAGTCTGAACTCATTTCAGCATTAACTCAAAAGTTCATAGTCCAAAGTCTCCTCTGAGACAAAGCAAATCCCTTCCACCTATGAGCCTGTAAAATCAAGGGCAACTTAGTTACTTTTTAGATACAATGGCTATACAGACATTGGGTGAATGCTCCTGTTCCAAATGGGAGAAACTGGCCAAAACAAAGGTGTCACAGGCCCCATGAAAGTCCAAAATCTAGTGAGGCAGTCATTAAATCTTAAAGCTCCAAAGTAATCTCCTTTGACTTCCATATCTGGCATCCAGGTTATGCTGATGCAAGAGGTGGGCTCACATAGCCTTGGGTGACTCTGCTACTGTGGCTTTGCAGGGTACATCTTCCCTCCTCTCTGCTTTCATGGGCTAGCATTGAATGTCTATGGCTTTTACAGGGACAATGTGCAAGCTGTCAGTGAACCTAGCCTCTGGGGTCTGGAGGACAGTGACCCTCTTCTTACAGCTTTGCCATGCAGTGCATCAGTGGGGACTCTGTGTTGGGGCTTGCACCCCACATTTCCCTTCTGTACTGCTGTAGCAGAGGTTCTCCATGAGGGCCCTGCCCCTGCAGCAGACTTCTGCGTAGATATCCAGGCATTTCCATACATCCTCTGAAATCTAGACAAAGATTCCCAAACCTTAATTCTTGAATTCTATGCACTGGAAGGCCCTACACCAAATGGAGGTTGCCAAAGCTTGGAGCTTACACCCTCTGAAGCCATGACCTAAGCTACACCTTGGCCCCTTTTAGCCATGGCTGGACCTGGAGCAGCTGGGATCTATGTCCCTAGGCTTCACAGAGAAGCAGGGCCGTGGACTCCGCCGATGAAGCCAATTTTTTCTTCTAGATCTCTAGGCCTGTGATGGGAAGGGCTGCTGTGAATGTCCCTATATGTCCTGGAGACATTTTCCCCTTTGTCTTGGTGATTAACATTTGGCTCCTCACTACTTATGCAACTTTCTGAAGCAAGCTTGAATTTATCCTCAACAAAGGGGTTGTTTTTTTTCTATCACATTGTCAGGCTGCAAACTTTCCCAACTTTTATGTTCTGCTTCCCTTTTAAACATAAGTTCTAATATCAGATTATCTCTCTCAAGTTACAAGTTCCACAGATCTCTAGGGCAGGGGAAAAATGATGCCAGTCTGTTTTCTAAAGCATAGCAAGTGTGTCCTTTGCTCCACTTCCCAATAAGTTTCTCATCTCCATCTGAGATGGACTTCATTGTCCATATCACTATCAACATTTTGGTCAAAACCATTCAACAAATCTCTAGGAAGTTTCAAACTTTTCCCACATCTTCCTGTCTTTTTCTGAGCCCTCCAAATTGTTCTAACCTATGCCCATTACCTTGTTAAAAAGTTGCTTCCACATTTTCTGTATCTTTACAGCAGTACCCACTCTTGGTACCAATTAACTGTATTAATTCTTTTTCACACTGCTAAAAGGAAATATTTGATACTAGGTGATTTATAAAGGAAAGAGGCTTAATTGACTCACAGGTGCACATGGCTGAGGAGGCCTCAGGAAACTTACAAACATGGCAGAAGGCAAAGTGGAAGCAAGCACTTTCTTCACGAGGTGGCAGTAGAGAGAAAAATGAAGAAGGAATGTCCAAACACTTATAATACTATCAGCTCTCGTGAGAACTGACTATCACGAGAACAGCATGGGTGCAACCTCCACCATGATCCAATTACCTTTCTCCCCATGATCCAATCACCTTCCTCCTTCAACACGTGGGGATTTCAGGTCACTCCCTCAACGCTTGGAAATTACAATTTGAGATGAGATTTGGGTGGGGACCAAGAACCAAACCATGTACTATAGCTGGATTATAAAAATTATGTACTTCAGGCCTCAGATTTCAGTTTCCATACAAATTCACATACAATGGCTATTGTGAAGGTCAAATGATAAAACGCACACAAAGGTGCTGGTCAGTAGAAGCTGACAAGTGGTTTAGGTTAGTTGAAGATGATACAATGAAAAAGTAGCAAATTTAAATTAGGACATGAAACTATAGCTTGAAAAACAAAAGTTTAACCACTGGCATTATTGCATTTTTTTTTTTTTGTCATATGCTGTTGGTATATAGCTCTGTTTAATTTGTATTTGAAACAATCAGACTGGCCAGATTTGGGAACATTTTTCTAATCATAATTGTTTATATAATTTTGTATTTGCCAAATTAGAAATAAAAAAGTATTTTTATAATAAATGGTGTTTTATTTAAAATAAGTCCATAATGTAGTTACATGGCAGCAAAAGATATTCCATTGTGTTTGTATTATGTCTATGGGAAATATTTCTACTGAAGTCCAAGTGTGCCACTTGTACTTTTACAGAACATGGAATCTAAGTAATCACAAAAAATTATTGTAATTTGTTCATCTTCATGTCTTTAATCCCCTCATGGCATTATGTTTTGTTGTGATGTGCTTTATATTCTACACTGATATGATAAATAATTCATTTATTCATATTTAATGACTATAAACTCCCTCTAATTTTTAAGATACAATAGAATTTATATTTGTGTTTGAATTAAACCATCAATTCTATATAGATTTGAGTGAAAGCAGGCCTGCATACATTGCATAGCCCTTTTCATTACCTATAGCTCATAATTTTTCAGTAATTTATTTATTATGATAACCATAACTAGTTTCAGGCAAGAGTCTAACATTCTTTAATGAATCTCGGAGTCTTGGAAGACTAGGTAAAACAACAACACATTGCCTAATATTGTCAGGAAAGATATTCACATACAATTACAAACAAAAAATCATCTTATTTAGCAATTAGGTAAGAATGTGAACATTAGACTTCTACCACTTCTCAGAGCTTTTCTCAGGAGGGATATGTATTATCCTGCCCTCATTTCTCAGAGAAAGGCTGACTCTAATGCTTATAGGGTTTCTTTCTCACTGAAAATGACCCATCAGACCTATAGCCTGAATATGTCACATTTATACAGTTTTCTCTGACAGCAAGTACTTATTTCAAAATTAAATACCCTGCATCCCATTAATATGAATGCACTGTTTCTCAGACAGTATCTTGACACTAATTAGAGGTTGGAGCTCAGAAACAAATTTAAATTATCTACTTCTGTGGCCATGTTATATTATTTTTCAATGATGGCATTTTACTAAAGTCAGTAATTAGAAGGGCACACATACTTCAAGCATGCACAAGATTTAGATAATAAACAACAGCAGTAATTCTTTATGAGCACATAAGCAGAATTTGCACACTGGAAGTTTGGACAGGTGGTATATCTCCTACATCTTTTAAGAAGAAAAGCTAGCCCACATGTAGTTACGATATTATTGAACGTGTATGTATGCATTTAATGTAGACAATTGCATTTATAGGGAAATGGAAAAAGACTGGCTCTAAGAAGTTTTAGCTAGGCAATTCTTTTTGCATCTGGGACTGCACTAGCAATAGTTCCCATGAGGGAAATTTTATTTCCCTTTGGCCACTCTCCCAGAATCAGCTGCTTTATTCTGCAGCCACATTCTTCATTCTGAAGTGTTAGGCAGCTACTGGCATGTGTGTGCCGACATTATGTATAGGAAAATATCTACAGGGCATTGTCAAGGGTGCTTGACTATTTTCCCGCAGGATGCTATGTTTCCAATCTTGGTTTGCCATTAATTTCCTTCTTTTTGTACTTCTGTGGTCAGTATTACATACTGCTGCTGTATATGAGCATGATGATAGGGCATTAAGCAAAATGCCATTCTACTGTTGAATAACTCTGTGTGTACTTATCAAGGTTCTAAACTTCACGTAATTGTAGACACATTTACCCTCCATTTGTGGAGAGAAGTAGAGTGACTGATAATCATCATTCTCTCCCTAAATTTTCTATTACTCCCAAAATAATGTCAACATTCCTTTATTACTTCTTTCATTTGCTTGTATTTGATTAAGAAATTACAATATTCTTGGCTTTGTGTTTAGCAGCAGAAGACAACTTTTATATATATTTCAATAATTTTATTCATATTGAATATTTTACCACATGTTTAATGCATCAAAAATACAGAATATTTATCCTTTTTTTAACAAATTTATTTATTTAAGTTGGCAAGTAAAAGGTTTGTATATTTATGATCTTTTCATAATGTATACATTGTGTAATAGCTAAATCCAGCCAGTTAACATATGTATTATTTCACATACATTTTTGTGATAAAAGTATTTAAAATCTACTCTTGGCAAATTTCAAATATGCAATATATTGTTATTGACTATAGGCACCATATCGTATAACAGATCTTTTGAATATTTTTCTCTCTGTCCAGCTAAAATTTTGTGTCCTTTAACCAGCATACTCTTAAAAATGATATTATTAAGAATAAATAATAATGAAATAAAATAATAAATGATAACATGAATAGTTTTGGTTAGTGACAAAGACCACATACTAACTTTATATTGCGATTTTATGGTGGTTGTTTTTGGAATTTTTAGTATTATATTTGTATTCCTCACAACTTAACAACTTAATTGAAAAAATGCATATATATATTGAGATGGAGTCTCGCTCTTTCACTCAGGATGGAGTGTGGTGGCACCATTTCGGCTCACTGCAACCTCTGCCTCCCCGATTCAAAATATTCCCCTTCCTCAGCCAACCAAGTAGCTGAGATTATAGGCGTCCACCACCACTCTCAGGCTAATGGTTTTTTTTTTTTTTTTTTTCGTTGTTTGTTTGTTTTGAGTTGGAGTTTCGCTATTGTTGCTCAGGCTGGAGTGCAATGGTGAGATCTCGGCTCACCGCAACCTTTGCCTCTAGGGTTCAAGTGATTCTCCTGCCTCAGCCTTCGAGTAGCTGTGATTACAGACATGCGCCACCACAGCAGGCTAATTTTGTACTTTTAGCAAAGATGGAGTTAAACCATGTTGGACAGGCTGGTCTCAAACTCCTGACCTCAGGTGATCTGCCTGTCTCGGCCCACCAAAATGCTGGGATTACAGGTGTGAGCCACTGCGCCAGGCCTAATAAAATAGTATTTACTTAAACATTGCATGTCCATTAAGAGAGTGATTCTTAGAGTGATTCTTAAATAATTAGACACACAAACATTTCAGGTAGTGATGTGTTTTTCATTCTGGCTAATGTGTTAGGACCTCCAGATATTGGCTAATTTATTTGGTGATGCCTCTGTCTTGTTTTTCAGTCTATGAACCACATTTGAAAGGTTTTAGCTTTTGCTTAGACAGTTAAGAGGCAGAAAACATATTTTGATTTAATTCCTAAATATGTTTTACATTTTCTCCTAAGCATGAATGCACAGTTTTCTAAGGCTAGGATTCTGGAGGGCTTAGTTTCAGATGGTCCTTTGTGCTCTGAGGATGACAAAGAAATATTGGCTTGAACTTTATAAAAAAAATTAATTAAGGATTAGTGTGCGCTTTTTCATAATCCTGCATTCTTTAGTCAATGTAACTTAAGTGCAAATACTGCCCAATGTGTATGGGCGCTGATATTACTAAACAAACAGACACTAACTCATAACACTCTACTAGACTTAGAAATAAATATCTCATAAAATGTTTATCAAAAAGTTAATACATCACAACAAAATAAAATGACAATATGACTCTGTAGACTTTTCCACAAATACCATGAATAAATAATGTTCATGTTTCAATAAGCTATGGAGTTAGTTTAAAAATAATGAATTTAATTAAAAGAGCTATACCTGATGCCATATAATCTTGTATACATGCAGCTTTGGATGTACATCAAATAAATTTTAAATCCATATGTATGAATACAAGTTAAAAATGTATATATGCACAAGCACATACATACACAAACACATTCTAGAGAGAATAACAATTCTCTAAACTCATTATTCATCCAGTACTTCTTATATAGCATTTGCTTAAAAGAAGTTTCACTTACAAAATTAATGAGATCATATTAAATCAATTTTTATTTGTTCACCTTGAACAAAGCAGATGACCTTGTTGAGTCTTGAGGTTTTATCTCCACCTTACATAAAAATAGTTAGATTTTATGTCAAACAATCTTTTAACTAAAAATTACTAAATAACAAAATAAATATTTTATTTTCATTATATTTAAATATGAACTCTAAACTCATATTTTATTTATATTTTAGAAAGTAATATAATTAAATATCAGGTTATATTCTCATATTTAATTGAATATGTTGATTTAGAACTATAAATTTTTTTAAGAATGAAGGCATTTTGAATTAATACAAGAAGAGAAACTACATACCAATATTATTTTTAAAAGCTCATATTAATTTTAGTACCAGTAGTGTAGTATTTTATGGTTTCAATACCTATTTCAGTGCTGTGTTGAAAAGTCCAACTGTCTAAACTATCTAACATGCTTTATTCATACATACAAACATGTCACATTAAGACATGTACCACACATGTAATTTTAAAACACACAATTAAAATACATCAGTAAAAAACCCTCCCCAAATATTTATGGCTTTTTAAAATACCAAGAAAAATTTGTAAATTAAAGCATCAGTCAGAACTCTATTAGAAATGTAACTTATGGATTTGGAAACACAGTTTTCCTATCTAGTCATTAAATCTGGTGTCCATGGAAACTATTGTGCTTTGATATCAAAGATACGCTATTTATTCATATAGTATGCACGATCAAAAATAATTTAATCATACCCTTACCTACATATCAGTTTTCTCTGCATACACCCAAAATTACATAATGTCTTCTTCATATTTGAAGAAACTTGAAGAAAGTAAAAGTTTCTTTAAAGTTTTAACTATGCATGCATCATGGATTTTATGTTCTCTGTCATAAAACTCACTTCTCACACAAAGATCCTCCACATTTTTATATATTTATCTTTCTGTCACCTAAAATTTGCAACTAATACTACATGTTTTGAATTCATTACCTTTTTACCTTACTTCTAAAATCATTATCAAGGAAGATATAGGCTAATCTTTTTTCTGGTTTATGAAGAAACTCATTAGACATACCCAACCACACATATATTATATGATATAATTCTTCTTGTAATTATTACCGGAAATAAAGGCTGTCATCATTTTACTATATAAGTATTAAATTAATGCTTATTACTGTCTATTGTTTAAAAGGTAGATAAATGTCAGTAAATTTTGTGATTAAATGTTAATGCCCCACTAAAAACAACAATCCACATTATACATAATGACATAGAATATATACTAATTATTTAAACTATATTAATTTCCTTGGTCCTAACTAGATTTAGCATACCTGAGTTATAAAATTTGCATAATGTTTAATTTTCACACCAAAAATATTTTGATCAATAAACTGATAACAGTAAAAAGAAAAATCCATCCAATGAGTCTATCACATTCAGGTAAGATGATATGGTCAAACTAAAGGCAAATAAGAAGAAACATGCTAAATGTATTAGTTCATTTTCACACTGCTGAAAAAGACAACCTGAGACTGATCAATTTACAAAGGAAAGAGGTTTAATTGGACTTAAGAGTACCAAGTGGCTGGGGAGGCCTCACAATCATGGTGGAAGGCAAGGAGGAGCAAGGCACGTCTTACTTGATGGCTGCAGGCAAAGAGAGGAGCCCTTGTGCAGGGAAACTCCCATTTTTAAAACTCTCAGACCCCATGAGACTCATCTGCTATTATAAGAACAGCCAGAGAAAGACCTGGCTTCATTATTAAATTATCTCCCATCAGTTCCTCCACCAACAAATGAAAATTATGGGAGCTACACGGTGAGATTTGGGTGGGTACACAAAGCCAAAACATATCATGTATTAACTGTAAAATATATTAAATATTGTCTGGGTATGCAATACTATATTTATTTTTTCTCCGTGTTAGTATGCCTATTTAAGATTTTACTCAGAAGGAATAGATGTATTTTTTTATGGGAGGAATATCTAGCAAATTCTACAATAACTAAATATGCTGAATGATCCAACCTATGGTACACATGGGAAGAATAAAAAAACAAAAATGAATCATTTAAATTAGAAAACTGGTATTAAAAAAAAACACAATGTTTTTAAAAATATATAATGGTGGGAGGAGAGAACTGTGAATCAGGAAACTTAATCACTTATGCTTTAGTTGGGACGAGTGCTCTGGCAAATAGTAATTAGTGTTACTCTTTGTGTATGACTAAAGAAACTTATGATGGAAGGCAGTATATTGTATTTTGTCTTTAACTTTGATGAAACAAGAATCCATTTATTAGAGCCTGCACTCATTTTTGGTATAAATATACATGAAGAACATGAATGGCATTTTTGCAAATTCCAAAATGATTTGGTGAAACAGAAATATAATGTTTACATATTGGAGATTTAAAAAAACCTTGCCACAGTGATAAAGAACTCTCAGGATTTGGCTCAAATTTCCCCAAAATGCAATTCACAATGTTAATATACTTACATAATTATTTTTAAATTTGTCATATCAAACATATGAATTTTATTTGTAGAAAGTACACATTTCATACTTTATTCTTACAAATATAAAAAAATAGAAAATTGTAGTAAAATATATTTTCCACCTTTATTGAGGTACCTTGACAAATAAAAATTGTATATATTTAAAGTGTATCTAGTACAGACAATGAGATATTCTGATATATGTATATATTGTGAAATTATTGCCATGAACTAATTAACATATTCATGACTTCACATAATGATTTTTTTGTGTGTGATGAGAATATTTAAGTTCAACTCTGTTAACAAATTTCAAGTATACAATACAGTATTACTAACTGTATATAGTCATAATATATATGATATATATAATGCATATAATCATGGTATATATTAGATCCCAAAACTCATTTATTCTGCATTATTGGATATTTGTACTCTTTCACCAACATCTTCCCATTTTCCTCACCCTCCTCCTGCTAACTACCATTCTACTATCTGCTCTTATGAGTTCAACATTTTTAGATTTCACATATAAGTGAGATCATGCAGTATTTGTCTTTCTGTGTCTAGCTTATTTCACTTAGCATAATGCCTTCTACATTTATCTATGTTGTTGCAAATGGCAAGATGTTCTTCTCTTTAATGGTGAATAACATTTCTTTATTTATATATAAATACTATATATATCACATTTGCTTTATACCTTCAACTGATAGACACTTTGCTTCTATCTTAGTTATTGTGAATAATGCTTCAATAAACATGGGGTGCCCATACCTCTTTGAAATAATCATTTTATTTCCTTTGGACACAAACAGAAGTGTAATTGCTGGATCATATGGTAAATCTATATTTAATTTTTGTAGAGACCTCTATACTGTTTTTCATAATGATCATGCAAGTTATACTCCTTTCAAGAGTGTACAAGCATTCTCTTTTTCTCTACACCCTCACCAACAAGTATCGTTCATCATTTTGGTAATAACTATTCTGACAGGTGTGAGGTAATATCTAATTGTGGTTTTAATTTGCATTTCCCTGATGATTAATTATATTAGGTACTTTTTCATATACCTGTTGGCCATTTATATGTCTTCTTTTGAGAAATGTCTCTTCAAGTTCTTAGCCCAGTTTTAAATCAGGTTTGCTATGAGCTGAATATGTGTGTACCCCTCAAATTCATATGTTAAAATCCTAACCTCCAAGGGGATGGTATTAGCAGGTGGGACCTTTAGGAGGTAATAAGGTCCTGAGAGTAAATCTCTTATGAATGAGATTCATGCCCTTAAAAATAGCCTCCAGAGAACTTCATTATTCCTTCTGCCATGTGAGGACAAAAGGAAATGACAGCCCCACACCAGACACTGAATTTGTCAGAGTCTTGATCTTGCACTTCTCAGTCTCTGGAATGGTGAGAAGTACATTTCTGTTGTTTTTAAGCCACTCAATCTATAGTATTTTGTTATAGAAGACTGAATGGACTGAGATGGGATTTATTTATTTATTTATGCTATTGAGTTTTTTTAGTTCCTTACAGATTTTGGAAATTAATACTTTATCAGATACATGGTTTGCAAGTATGTTCTCTCTTTTCATGGGTTGACTTTTTACTCCGTTGATTTTTTTCCTTAGCTTTTTGATTTGATGAAATCTCATACCTATTTTTTATTTTGTTGTCTGCGTTTTTGGGATCATATCAAAAAAAGAAAGAATCACTGCCAAGACTACTGTCAAAAGACCCTTCATTATGTTTTGTTCTGGTAGTGTTATGGTTTCAGATCTTAGTTTTTAAGCCTTTAATCCATGTTGAGTGGTTTTTATATGTGGGGCAAGATAAGGCTCCAATTTCATTCTACTGCAATGTGGATCCCAGCACCATTGAGACTATCTTTTCCACATGGTGTGTTCTTGACACACATATTGAAGAGTCATTGAGCATAATACATAGATTCATTTCCAGGCTCTCTGTTCTGTTCCAGAAGACTATGTCTGTTTTAATTTTAGTACCATATTATTTGGATTACTGCAGCTATATTTTTAAATCAGGAAGTGTCATGCCTCCAGGTTTGATCATTGTTAAAAACTGTCCAAATGTAAAATTTAACAATAGTAGACATACTTTCTCACACCTGTAATCTCAGCACTTTGGGAGGCAGAGGAGGGTGGATTATGAGGTCAGAAGACTGTGACTCATCCTGGCAAACATGGTGAAACCCCATCTGTACTAAAATACAAAAAATTAGCTGGGCATGGTGGCGCACACCTGTAGTCCCAGCTACTTGGGAGGCTTAGGCAGAAGAATCACTTGAATCTGGGAAGCGGAGATTGCAGTGAGCCAAGATCCCATCACTGCACTCCAACCTGGAGACAGAAAAGGTGCTGTCTCAAAACAAACAAACAAACAAACAAACAAAAACAAAGAAATAAACAAAAAAAAACCCCAGTATTTTCCTTTTTTAAAGTAAAAAAGATATTGAGGTTTGAGTTTTAGGTTTCTTAAAATTCATGTCATGCAAAATTATAAAAAGCTATGCAATTTTGAATTTCATTTTAAAAATGTGTTTATCACATTCTCAAATACCATGCAAAGGTAGTGAATTTATCTCTCCAGAAAAACTATGGATTGTCACATCCTTAACAGAAGTTGGTAAACAGTTGTCTGAAGAGTCTGTCTCAGAAGCTGGAACTCTTATTCTAATCATAGTGTATCAACTTCGGATTTTCTGGGTCATGTTTTATAATGTCAATGAAAGACACGTGGCATGATTCTGCAGAGAAATATGTCAGTCAGATATTCTTAAAGTTTTTGGAAGCAAAGTCAAGCTAATCAGTCAAGAAATTAAAAAACGTTCAGGCCATGCAATCCCACCCTTGAAAATATATTTCACAAAACTAAAAAGACCAGTAAGTATTGGTGTATTGCATTGATTTCCTATTGCTGCCTTAACAAGTTACCAGAAATTTAGAAGCTTAAAGCAACACACATTTATTACCTTATAGTACTATTGATTGAAAGTCTCAAAGGGGTCTTACTGGGTTAAAATAAATAAATTTTGGCATGACCTACATACCCTTTTGGAGGCTCTAGGGAAGAATCAATTTCTCTACTTTTCTAAGTCCTATTCGCCTTTCAGATTCCCTGGCTTGTAACCTCATACCTGCTATTCAAAGCCAGCCACATTGCATCTATCTGTTTCTTTCTTCCATAGTCACATCTCCTTCAAACCCTTTCTATCTGCTCCTCTTTCTACTTTTAAGAATCCTTGTGATTACACTGGGCCCATGTGGCTAATTGAGCTGCTTAGCAACCTTAATTTCATCTGCAAAATTATTTTGCCACATAAGGTAACATATTCACAGGTTCTAGGGATTGTTGAAACTTTAATGTGGATATCTTCATACGTAAATATAAATAAATAAATAAATAAATAAATAAATAAATTCACACAGTGGAATGCAATAAGAAATAATAAAATCATGTCTTGTCAAGCCCATTATATTAAGTGAAACAACTCAGAAACATGAAGTCAAATACCACATGTTCTCAGTTATAAGTAGAAGCTACAATGTGTACACATGGACATACAGTATATAATAATAGACCCTGGGGACTTGGAAGGGTGAAAGAGTAGGAGGGAGATGGGTGATAAATTACTAAATAGGTGTAATGTACGTTACTCCAACGATGGTTACACTGAAAGCCCAGACTCACCACTATGGAATATATCCATGTAATAAAACAGCATTTTCTCCCCTTAAATTTATTTTTTAAAAGCTCTAGAAAACTTAGAGCAATGTCAATTTTCAATATAAGATTATGTGTGAATGATTTATAGTATGTTCACAATATGGAGCACTATGTAGCTTTTACAAATAATTAATTATAAATATAGCATAAAGTGCATGGTTTTCCAAAAAGCATTATTGCATAAAATGAAAATAAGATGTATGGGGGTAATGTGAAAGCATACACATTTGTAAAAACATATATATATACACACACATATTTGTAATCAATAAACATTTATATATATATAAATCTTTCTCCGCTCATTATTATCTATTTATCCATCTATCTATCTCTATGTATATGTACACAAACACACACAAAATATCGTAAGTACAATGAAGACAATACTAGCTTGATGACATGAGTTACCTGGTTATAGGGAGTGAGGCTTTGAGTAAGAGAAGGGCACACAGGAATTAAAAGGGAGAGAATGTAAGAAATGCAAGTTTCTCTCCCTAAAATAGGAAATAGTATTAATTATATAATTACATAATTATCTACAGTCATGTATTCAAAAATTTGTTTCTGATGGGAAATATGTCCTAGATGTATAGACTATTGAGAAGAGCAGTGTACTTGAGGAAAAATAATCATGGCCTTAATCTTTGTTTCTTCTACTTTATAGCCATGTAATACAAAGCAAGTTCTCATTCTCTTGTCACATATTACAATTGACAGAAAGTTCTTTGATATGCATTGAAGGTGTCTATTTCCCCTTCTCTTGAATCCAGGCTGGCAAGTGACCACTTTGACTAATAAAGCACAATGAAAGCCATACTCTACTCTGGATAAGCACTAGAACTTCTGCTGTGGCTTTTTTAGAAGGCAGCTACCAAATGAGAAGTGTTACCACCTGAGACCACCATGTAGTGAGAAGCCCAAGCTACATGGAAATGTTCTGAGAAATGAAGTGTCATGTGGTGGAAAAGAGAGGCAAAAAGCAGAATAAAGAGGTTACTTATATGTATATATTGGGAAAGTTTTTTAAGCTTTCTGTGCCTCAGCTCTTAAAGCTATCAAACGAAGATAATAACAGTGCCTCCCTAGTATGGTTATTACAAGGGTTAAATTAGTTAATATCTACAACACTTAGAGTAGTATTTTACACATGTTAAGTCCTATATGTCTTATGCTACTATTTTTCCATCTGTAAAATGAATATTGACATTATAAATTTAAAAATTTTATTTAACCATTATTAATCACTACTCATTGATAGAGCAGTTACTATGTGTCCAACACACAGGGTCATCTAGTGCAGACAAAATAGTGAATAAGATGGGTCAAGACATTCCCTTAGAGATTCTAATTTAATATGGTAAAGACAAGAAAATAAACTTGTATAATTAGATTTCTTTCTATTTAAGCACTTTCTTCAGGAAGACTTTGCTAAGCAACCTATGCCAAAACATACATTAAATATTTTTCCTTTGGATTTCCAAATCACACAGAAATTACGTCATCTTAGCACTTAATGCAATGTTCTGCCAGAACTTAGTACATTACTATGTTGATAACTCCATCTCCAAATACTCTAATGAATTTACACTTACGTCCTAGGGCAAAGAAGCAAGGGATGGGTTACTTAGGCTTTCTGTTTAAACTTTAGAGTGAACTCCTCTCTTTTTCCCTTGGCTCAGTTGTCCTTGGAACCAGCTTCAGCTGCCATTTCTTGACATCATGGTAATTGTAATTCAAAAGCCAAGGTCAAGAGACAGACATGCCTCATCTCACTCCAGTGCTTTCCCTTCTGCCTAGATTCTTCAAGTACCAGAAGCAATAAAATCTGGTCATGAAAGTAAAAGGTCAAGAAACAACAGATGTTGGCAAGATTGCAGAGAAAAGACAATACTTACACACTGAGTATAGCCTCTATGAAAAATATTGTAGTGATTTCTCAAAGAGTTAAAAGTAGAAATATCATTCAATCCAGCAACCCCACTATTAGGTATCTACCAAATGAAAAAGAAGTCATTGTTTTTAAAAAGACACCTGCATTCGTATGTTTATTACAGCACTATTCACAATAGCAAAGTTATGAAATCAACAAAAGTCTCCAAACACAGATGATTGGATAAAAATATATGGTATCTATACACTATGGAATAATAATTTTTTAAAATCACTGTTCATTATAATCCTGAGTAGCTGGGATTACAGGCACCCACCAGAAAGCCCAGCTAATTTTTGTATTTTTAGTACAGATGGAGTTTTGCCATATTGGCCAGGCTGGTCTCAAACTCCTGACCTCATGTGATCCACTCACCTCAGCCTCCCAAATTGAAAAATTTTTAATAGTTAAAATTTAATAGTTATTTTACATCTGCTATCCACTACAGCACACTGATATAATTAAATATTTTATTATTTTTATTTGGCTGTCCAAAGGAATGGTTCTCAGCATTTAGAAACAGCAAGTCCCAGTTTTATTTTATCACTGTTTATTGTTCCATGGTGTATAGATACCACATTTTCTATATCAATCATCTGTAGATGAATACTATGGTTGATTTCATGACTTTGCTATTTTGTATAGTGCTGTAATAAACATACACATGCAAGTGTCTTTTTGAAATAATGGCAAGATGAAATCCTGTCTCTTGCAGCAACACAGATGGAGCTACAGGCCATTATCATAAGTAAAATAACTCAGAAACAGAAAATCAAACATTGCAGTAGAATTATTAAGTAGAAGCTAAACAACAGGTACACATGGGGAGTACAGAGGGAAATAATAGATACTTGGGATACCAAAAGTTGGGGACATGGGAGGGAGATGAGGATTGAAAAGTACCTATTGGGTACAATTTTTATTATTCAGGTAATGGCTTCACTAGGAGTTCAAACCCTTCCACTGCACAATGTATCCATGTAACAAACCTGAACATGCACTCTTTGAATTTATAGACATTAAAAAATAAATATTAAGGGTTTTGACTCATTTTGCATAATAGGTACAGCTGGTATCCAAATCTCCTGTTTCCCAGATAGATGTCACCATGATGTAAAAATAAATGGAAAACAATTAAATTTATCAAAAATTTCAAGCTGCCAATCACATATTTGAGCTTCTCACCTTCCCCAGAGAATCTCAGTTCAACTTCCTGAAATGAGAATTTATGTTTGACAACTTCTTGTCACTTTTTTATTCTCCACCTCCATGTCTGTACCATTTGTGTTTACTTTTGTCACCTTCTTTCCCTTGGGTGCTTCTGGAGAAGGATTTTACATCATTCTTTGGCAAGGCTAAAATGATCACTTGTGATTTTTATTCATTATATTTTCCCACTCAGAGAACATTTATCTATGCTTTTAATCTATCTTGATATTTCTATCTCTACTATCTTATAAATTTTAGCTCCAAATACATTTATGTCTTCCTAGTTCTAAAAACCTTTCATGAAGATAACTTATCTTTAAGCTCTGACAGAACTTGAAAACTTGCAATTTCTGCATCATCAACTTCAATTCCTAAGCCCACCACAATATGACTTCTGTACTCATAAGTATACTAAATAGATATTGATTAAAGCAACCAATACACATTTTCACGTCAAACCTAATGGTCTTTACTATTACAAAATCAAACGTTTTGTTCTGTGAAGACGACGATTCTTTTTCTCCTTTTCTTATTTAATATGTTCACTATTACTGTTCTATTTCATTGGGAATTCTGGGAATATACATTTTTATGTATTTCTATCTATAATCCCTCTGCTTTATTAAGCTTCCTCACCATCCAGGTTACAGCTTATGTTCACAATTGTGATGTCACTCCCCAAATTCTCAATTTCCTTGTGCCTTGCTTTTTCATTATCCAGTCTGTGATTGTATTGACATAGCCAAGGGCAGCTGGAAAAATTTCCCATATAAGGGTAAATTGTTATCAGTATGCATTTATGATTCACAATCTAAAATAAACCCTTATCCCTGAATATCTGAATCATTTTCATCTCTTTTCAAATGCAGTATTGCCATTATACGACATCAAAACAAAACTCCTTAACAATGCAACTAACTTCCCAATCTATCTCCTTCTACATCAGTGTTTTATTACTTTCCTTTTATAATAGTAAAGAAAATGCTGCTTCCTCTCTATCCCTAATTTTCTTCACGTCCATTCTCAATAAAATTGAATAATCAATTATTATTTCATTATTCTCTATATTCAATCTCTTTTTAATGGAATCTCTAAATCCTTTCCAAAAACATTTGATAATTTTGAAGTCCTTCTTATCTCTAAAAAAAGGAAAGAAGAAGGTCATTATATCACATATTTCACTTCAGCTACTGCTCAGTTTCTCTGCAGACTTTCAGAGCCAACTACACAAAATAGAATCAATAGTCAGTGAAGCCCTTCTCCTTCTACAAACAATCCTCAACTCATTCAAAACTGCCATCCTCGTATGGAACACATCTTTTCCTGTGGTCTACCGTGAATCTGTTTTCTTCATCTCATTCTGTAATTTAGTCTTATCTCACTTGAACTCTTAGCAATATTTGACAATGTTGAGCCCCTGCTTCTTTCTGAAACATGATCTTTCCTTAGTTTCCATGACTACACTCTCACTGGAATTTCTCCCACCCATTTGACAGATCTATTTAAATCTCATCATTTATTCTGACATTAAACATTGGGGATATCACAACAGCAAGTCCCAGGTCCTTATGTCTCCATACGCCCTCTCATTAATTCTATTTTCTCACTTATATAACTAGTCCCAATGTTGTATATGCACCAATGACATCCAGATTTATATCTCCAACTTTCAACTCTTTTCTAAAGTTCTTGAACAATATGCCCAACTCGCTACTTGATATTTTTATCTAGATGTTCCAAATAAAACAGCAAATCAAACATGTATCAAACAACCTCATATTGCTTATCCAATAGAATTCTCTCTTTTTATCTGTCTCAGCAAATGACATACCAAAGACCCAGTTATTTAAAAAAGAAAACTAAAAATTATCATGGTTTCCATAATGCTGAGTTTTTATATTAAATTTATCAAAAGGTCATATCTATTTTATTTCCAAATATCTCCCAAGCTCAAGTAGTCTTTTTCGATTTCTAGTACCTTAATGTAATTAAATATCTCTCACCTAGAATACTTCAATTCCTTGCTACCCATCATTCATTTCTCTAACCAGCTCCTTCAATATAGACTCAAGTCACAAGGAAAGAAGTCTTTTCAGAATTCCAGTTTGATATTATCAAAATAATTCTGACTTGAAGACTTCAATTTTGTTTCAGATGAATATCAAAATACTTAACACAAACGTCAATGCTCTGTGACGAGGCTGCTGGTTACAAATACGAAGCTTATTCTCAGGTACGCCTTTCCATTTTGGTCCAATAGACTGTTTCCAGTTTCTTAAAGGAACTAAGCTTTCTGCTACCACCAAGCTTTGCACATGTTGTTTTGGTCTGAAATAAAAATTCCTCCTTTTTCCATCTATACAGCTCTTTCTCATCTATGCAATTTCAGCTCAATAATTTACTTCTTGAGGATCTTTGTCCTGAAATCCTAAACTAGAAATAATTTAGTGTTATGTATTTTCATAGCAGTATATATTTTTTCTCCATAAAGTTTTATAAAATAATTTATCTGTATTTGTATTTATAACTTTATTGAAAATCATAATTCAGAACCCTGTCTTTTGTGCTCAACATTAAAAACCTAGTGCCTGCTATAGTGTCCGGCAGGTTCTAGTTAGAGAATAAATAATTTTTGTACAATTTAATTTAGTAGCAAAACATAAATATCTAAGTTTCTGATTTATAGGGATAATGTTCATAATACATAAGATAAATTGATTAGTATGCTTTAAAATGTATGATTTGCAACAGAGATGATAAATGATAGAGAATTACTGCCATTGTGTCTAGAACATTCCTGCTAAACTTAATTAATATCTATTATTCCACCTCAGTATTATTCAAAATAATAAACACACAAGATACAAAATTAAAATAAATTTTAAAAAAAGAACTTGCAATTTTTTTTGTTTGAGATGGTGTCTCACTCTCTCACCTAGGCTGGAGTTCAGTGGTGCCATTTCATCTCACTGCAAACTTTGCCTCCCAGGTTCAAGCGATTCTCCTGCCTCAGCCTCTCGAGTAGCTGGGATTACAGTCACCCATCACCAGGCCCTGCTAAATTTTTATTACTAGTAGAGATGGGGTTTCACCATTTTGGCCAGGCTGCTGTCAAACTCCTGACCTCACATGATCCACTCACCTCGGGCTTCCAAATAGAAAAATTTTTAATAGTTATTTTATATCTGCTATCCACTACAATACACTGATAGAATTAAATATTTCATTTTCTTATTGTCTGTCAAAAAGGGTTGTTCTGAGCATGTAGGAGATTCTCTCCAGTTTTTGCACAGAGTTCTCTCATCTTTAAGTCTAGCAATATCATATCCAATTCTTAAATCCTTCTTATGGTTGAATCTTTCCAGTTTTCTCCCCCTGCTGCCTCTTGAAGAACATTCTGCTTATAAAGGGCTCATGTGATTACCTTAGGTTTACACAGATAATCTGTCAAACCAAAAACTTAGTAACATTAATTATATTGGAAAAATCCCTTTACAGTAGTACTTTCTTTAACGTTTTAATAACCAAAAGCCAGGGATCTTAGGTGACCATCTTGGAGTTCTGCTTACCACAAATATTATACCTATTATTTCAATTTTATTTTTAGTTTAAGTTAATGGACATGTGAGCACAGAAATCTGTGCCTGGGAAACAATGTTGAATTGATCAGAATGTAAAGTAGACATAGGTATTCCTAATATGTAAACCTAAATAACTTAATGATTTTTCTTCACTGAATTCCTTAGAAGAATTCATTTTCTGAATAAAATAATTACTTATGCTATGAAAATATCTTAAATACATTAATGCCATTAAGTACCATGCATCTTAGAGAATAAATTGATCATTGTTCATAATCAAGGTTATCCAAAGCTCTGAATAGTTAGAATCAATGAATGAATATTTTTTGGGCTTCATGTATTTTCTAAATGTGAACTCGCAACTTTAAGAGAAGAAAATGAAAATATTGATTAAATAATTTTGGCAAAATTTCAGAATTTATTATTTAGTACTGACATCTTTTTAAACATCTTAGTTGTTGGATTCATGCTATATTGCAATATAGCATGTGAAGCTTGGATTTCACCAGGAAAGTTACATAAGAATTCATGTAATTCTAGCACACTCAATTCAACAGCGCATTAAAAAGATCTGTGTCATGTCAAGAGGGATTTACTCCAGGGATGCAAGGATAGTTTCACATACACAAATCTATAAATGTGATATACTGCATTAACAGAATACTGGATATCAATGTGCAAAAAATGTAGTTGGATGCATGTCTCACACCATATAAAAAAATCAAGTCAAAATGAATTAAAGATTTACTTAAAGACTTAAGTATAACCCTGCTACAACAAGCTCTCTCCTCACACCTGTCAGAATGGCTATTATCAAACAAATGAAAGATAACACGTCAGGGAGGACATGGAGAAAAAACCCACTTTTGGAGTGGTTGTAAACTAGCACAACCATTATGAAAAACTTAAATAGAATTTTCTTTAAAAAACTTAATTAGGTATCATTTTTCTACTCAGACCCTATATTTAGGTAAAAATCTAAAGGATTCGAAATCATCATTTCAAAAAGATATCTACACTTCCATATTTATTGCAACATTATTTACCATAGCCAATATATGAAACCAACCTATGTGTTTATGAATGGATAAAGAAATTCTGTATAAATGTACACAATAAATACTATTCTGTCTTAATTAAAAGGAAAATTCTGTCATTCGAGAGCAACATGGATGAACCTGGAGGACATAATGCTAAGTGAAAGGCAGCACATAAAGACAATCCAGGCCCACAAAGACAATTATTGCATGTTCTCACTTACAAGTGGAATCTAAAGGAATTAAACTCATAGAAGCAGAGAGTATAATTATGGTTACCAGAGGCTGGGACTGGGGGGAATCAGGAGACATTGGTCAAAGAATACGATGCTTTAGTTAGGAAGAATAAGTGATGAGCATTTGAGGTGATGGTTATGTTAATAAGCTTGATTCATTAATCCCACATTGTATACATATAATAGCATGACATTGTACCCCATACATATATACAATGATAGTTGACAATATTCCGAAAGAAATAATTCTTATAAATTATAAAATAATAAATTATGAAACCATTTCTTATATATTACATGCTTCAAGTTTGACAAAAATACCTATGTTCTTCATGTGGCTTGTTTGACCATGTTTTGTATATGAGTATTGAATAAAGAAATAAGAGTTATTGTAATTTTTTTTTTTTTTTTTGAGACAGAGTTTCACTCTTGTTGCCCAGGCTGGAGTGCAATGGCGCAATTTCGGTTCACTACAGCCTCTGCCTCCTGGGTTCAATAATTCTCCTGCCCCAGCCTCCCTAATACCTGGGATTACAGGCATGCATCACCACACCCAGCTAATTTTTGTATTTTTAGTACATGTGGTTTTACCATGTTGGTCAAGCTGGTCTTGAACTCTGACCGCAGGTAATCTACTCCCTTGACCTCCTAAAGTGCTGGGATTACAGGCATGAGCCACCCTGCCTGACCGTGGAGTAACTATAATTTTAACAAAGATACTTAATTTTGCATTTTAAAGAAAGAATATACATCTATTCAAAATGACAGATATAAAATGACCTTTAAAAATGACATTTTTGGATTCTGGGATTTATAGAGATGATAGTGGAATGACATCCTATTGGTAACAAGGTTTTGGAGGGAAATATCAGCACAGACTCTGCTGTACATTTAATTATCAGATCAAGATGAGGTGAAATTAAGGAATGTAGGCACATACAAATGCTAAACAAGATTTCTGTTGACTGTAGGTAAATACTTCAGCTTTGTGACAATATTATTAAAGATACAGAATCATAAACTCATGAGAACATATTTACTTGAAATTGCTTTTACATATTTTTAACTAAATATAGATATTTAAAGATATATTTCTTTCCATAATTAAAATAATAACCAAATATGGTTCAGTGTTATGGATTTGGCTGTGAAATGTACTCACTGTTTCAACTCCCAGATTATGATTAAGCAGAATCTGAGCAGATAAGCTGCTCTCAGGAATTAAATTGCATATGTTCAACTATAAATTCTGCTACTTAAAAACCATATAACACTGAGAAAAATATACAACATCTTTTCCTCCTTTGACAGGTAGTATGAGAGTTGAAGCATAAGTTAATACAAATGCTTACAACAGTGACTGACACAGAGCAGGCACTCAAAATGTGGAGAATATTTCTACTATAACTTATTCAGTGGCAATAGAAAACTCATTACATCTCTCTGAGAAACATATTTTAGTTTTGTTTTGCTTTCTGATTTAAAACTTTACCCAAGAGTGG
>NW_016107429.1:2291864-2371515 GCF_001604975.1 Cebus imitator | reverse complement strand
AAAAAAAAAAAAAAACTGTCACACTCTCCATAAAAAATAATAAAAAATGGAATAAAATCTTTGAAACTAAACAGATAGCAGAGATTATAAATCCATGTACATAAAACTCAAGGACCTGTAGCTGCTATTTTCACTGGCAAAGCAAGAAGAAGGCAAATCTGCTATAGACATGGATAAGGGGAAAGAAAATGAACATAACTTCTAACAAACATGTAATAGCTTCATGTAGGCTGTCACGATGGATTAGAATCCAAAAGAGTCAAGCCACAGACAGAATTCTGGAACTAAAAAAGATGAAATTGGAAGTGGATAATTCCCCCAGGGCATCCAGAAGAGACAGACTCACCAGTATCCTGATTTCCACTGAAAAGCCAAGACACACTGAACTTCTCACTTGTGAACTAATAAATGGAGCTGTTTTCTACCGCTATGCTTATGGTAACTAGTTACACAGCAATTGGAAGCTAAGAAACACCCTGTTACATGAATAGTGTTATAAAATATAACAAATTTATTCTGGTTTTCAGATTATTGATGGAGAAAGACAAGAATTTTGCTTAAGCACAGTGAAATGTTAAAAATCAAGTCATTCATTTTTATATAATTTGGTTTATGTTGCTTGGATGCCAGTAGCTTTGCATTTTTTTCTGTGTTATAGTTTATAGAGTAAAATTAACTCTGTGTTACAGTTTTAGGAGTTTAGGCAAACACATGTTGTCATGTAACCACCATTGCAATCAAAACATAGAACAGTTCCATAAATTTAAAAGTTTTCTTGACCTGTTTTAGTCACCTATACTCAGTTCTCTGGAGACTATCCACTTGTTTTTTGTTCCTCTAGTTTTACTGTTTCAGAAAGCCATGTAAATGGAATCATAAAGTACAAAGTCGGTTGAGCCTAGGTTTTTGAATTAGCAGTATACATTTGAGATCCATCTATATTGTTTTGTGTATCACTAGTTCATTGGAGATAAGTCTATTAAATGCTGAACAGCATTAGTTGTCTGGATATACCATGGGTTGTTGATCTGTTCACCAGCTGTGGAATATTTGCACCATTTTTATCTTTTGGAGATTATGAATAAAGGTGCTAAAATATTTTCTCACATGTTTTTATGTAAATAAGCTTTCATTTCTCATAGACAAATACCTACAATTGCTGAGAATATTTGCATGATAAGAGTATGTTTCATTTTATAAGAAACTGACAAACTGTTTTCCAAAGTGGCTGTGCCATTTTCCATTTTCACCAGAGAGGCATAAGACACTCGGTTAGTATGGATCCTTATCAGTACTTCACATTTTTCAAAATTGTGTTTTTATTCCTTCTTATTACTGAATATTGAGAGTCCTTTGTATATTCTTAGTACAAGTTCATTGTTAGATATTCTATTTTAAAGTAACTGGTGACTTGTCTTTTCATTCTCTGTTTTTCATAGATGACATCTTTTTTATTTTGATGAAATCATATTTCTCTTTTTCTTTTGTGGGATTGTGCTTTTGCTGGTCTACCTAAAAAAAACCTTACTTAATCCAAAGACACGTATTTTCTCCTATGTTTTCTTTAGAAGTTTTATAGTTTTAGAATTTAGAGCTAGGTCTATGATCCATTTGAGTTAATATTTGTACTTTATGTGGTGTGTGGAACAAAGTTCAGTTTTATGTACATGGATATCCAGTTGTTCCAGCACTGTTTGTTAAAGGGACTATTATTTCTCCATTGGCTTGCCTTTGCACCTTTTTCAAATATCAATTGAACATATTTATGGAGATCAATTTCTGGGCTCTCTATAGTATTCCACTGGTGTTTGTGTCTATCTCTTGCCAACATTAAACCATTCGGATTACTGTAGTTTTATAGTAATTCCTAAGGACAAGTAATGAGTTGTCTACTGCTTTGTTCTTTTTCAGAATATTTTGACTGTTCTATTATTTCACTATTTCCTGTAATTTTTAAAATCAATTTTTAAAAATCTACAAAAATATTTCAAATTATTCTGCTGGAATTCATTTAGGCAGTTTAAAATTTATTTCATCATTGTTTTGTAGTTTTCAGCAAACAGTTTTCTCATATTTTTGTTAGATATGTAATATGTTTTTGATGCTATTGCAAATGTTACTGTTTATCATTCAATTTCAAGTTGTTTATTTATAGTATATAGAAATACAGTTTATTTTTAAATATTGACTTTTAATCTTGAAACTTTTCTGAATTCACTTATTAGTTCAAGAATCTTTTAAAACATTTTTATCATTTCTTCATATTTTCTGTAAAATCACTCATTTCACCTGAAGATACAGACACTTTTATTTCATCCCTTTCAACTATTACGAACTTTTTTCTCTTGATTTCCATATTGTCTTACCTGCGACTTTCAGTATAGTGTCTGGTAGGAGAGGTGAGATTTGACACCCTTGTTTGTTACTGATCTTACAAGGGAATATTAAATTTTTCATCATTATATATGGCCTCAGCAGTAGAATTTTTGTAGACGTCTTTTTATAGGGTTATATAGATTCCCTGTTCTTAGTTTGCTGAGAGTGTTTATCATGTACAGATGCTAAAATTTGTGAAGTGCTTTTTTTATTGAAATAATCATATGGCTTTTCTTTTTTTTAGCCTGGTTTCATTAAGAATTGTTTACATTAATTTTCTATTGGTGAACCATCTTTGTATTCCTAGGACACCATTGCTTGGTTGTTATGTAGAATCCTTTATACATATTGCTGGACTCAATTTGGCCATGTTTTATGAAGAATGTGTCTGTATTTATGAGACATTTTTGTCTTCTGTTAACCATTCTTGTAATGCTGTTGGCATTGTTGTCAGGATAATTCTGACCTCATAAGTTTGGATGTGTTCTCTTTACTTTTTCTGGAAACAATTTTGCAAATTTGATATTATTTCATTTTTAAATATTTGGAATACTTCCCATTATAGCCATCTGGGTCGTTAGTTTACTTCATTTAATATTATTAATTGCTCTTGAGCTATTCAGCGTTATCTATTTCTTCTTGAGTGAGCTTTGGCACTTTCTTTCAAGGAATTTGTCCAATAAATTTTTCAAAATCACAGGTTTAGTTTTTTTCATAGTTATTTATTTTTCCCAGCTTTACTGAGGTAAAATTGACAAATACAAATTGTACATATTTAAGATGTATAATGTGATAATTTGATACACAGATATGTTGTGAAATGATTGCTGCAATTAAGCTAATTAATCTATCCCTCTCATAAAGTTCCATATTTTTATATGTGTGATGAGAACATTTAAGATCTACTTCCTTAGCACATATCTAGTGTACTACATAGTGGTGTTAACTATAGTAACCATGCTCTACCTTGGAGCCCCAAGAGTTAATCATCACGTAACTAAAAGTTTGATCAACATTGTCTATTTCCCCCTCCTCTATTTTTTAATTATTATGTAATGGCCGTAAGGTCTTCAGCAAAGTGGCCTGTTTTTTTCCTGATATCGGAAATTTCTCTACTCTTTTTTCCTAGTTGCCTTGCCTAAAGGATTCTAATTATTGACTTTTTTCAAAGAACCACTGGTTATTTTCATGTTTTAAATTGTTTTCCTTTTTGAGTAACATCTATTTCTGGTCTCATCTTTATTATTTTCTGTTTCATATTCAAAAATTTTCAGAGTGTGATAGTAAAATTTCTCAGTCAAATGGTGTAGAATATAATCTTGAATCTTGACGGAATTTTAAAGCTAAAGCCAATAAAATGTTGCTGCTTTATTTCCAAAACCAGGTCACAAAAGGCACTATGGCTCTGAAACAACTCTGTTTCTCTCGTTTCTCTTTGTTTAAGAAAGCATGCCTTGTAATCCAGTCACAGCATTGTGAGAAAAGTCAGGCTATATAGAACAACCTTGTGCCAAGTATTGGTGCTATGTCTGACCTAGGCCTCTAGGTGATCCTCTACATTATCTGCTAGACATGTGAACAAATGAGATTTCACATTACTCTAGCCTCAGCCTTCAAGTATTACTCCTGAGACACTGTCATGCAGATATAAGACATTCTCATGTGCTCTGTGTGAATCCATGGCTCACAGAAACTAAAGACAACCAGTTTATTGCATTACATCACTAACTTTGGGTTTATCTGTTTTGAAGAAAGGGATATCTAATACATATGAATCATTTATAAAGTTTAGTTTTTTTTCTTTTTTGTATCACACTGAAGATACTGCTGGTTGATTTAGTGAGTGTTCATCTTGTATTCTCAGTCTTCTACAGAGGTAACCCAAATTTTTTTCTCTAAAAAAGTGTTTTCTACAGCCTCACCTGCAATCTTATATATCTTTTATGTAATGAATGTGTACACTTTTACATTTGAAAATTCAAAATCAATAATTCTAAAATTTAAAATTTAATTGTACATATTTTTCCCAATATTTGCTATTTTTTCAGTTTCAGAATTTTTCTAGTCATTATATACAGAAACATTTATTTTGAGGTACCCCTTATGTATAAAACAAACTAAATTAATTCTACAACAAAATATGTATAAAGACATCCTTCTTTCTAAGGCCTTCATTGTCCCTCATATAAATTTTATTATGGTTCTAGCTTACTAATATGTCTCTGGTATTGAGTTTACTCCCCCACTACCCTATCTGCCTCAATCCATTCTTTTCTTTAAAGTTAGAGAAATCCTAAGGCACAACTTAATCATGTTACTCCACTCCTTGATGTTCTTCACAGATTCTTTACTATCTACAAATAACTTTCCAAGTTCTTTACTTTAAATAAATTAGAATGAATCTTATTCATGCTTTCCCCTTATTTTATCATTCTACCTCCAAAGAAAGATCTAAATTTGTGTTCTTAAGTATGAAGTAAGCTCCTTTAGAAAAGATTCAATTTTTCATTTTCTGTAAACTTAGATGAAGGCATTTCTGAGTAGTAAGTGATGGCTGAATTTTGTGTGCCATTATGTATTATATGCTGTGTGTCTCTCTCTCTCTCTCTCTCTCTCTCTGTCTGTGTGTGTGTGTGTGTGTGTGTGTGTGTGTGTGTGTGTGTAATTGATATGGTTTGGATTTGTGTCTCCACCCAAATCTCATGTTGAATAAGACGGGCCTGGGGAGAGGTGATTGGATAATGGAGATAGATTTCTCCGTTGCTGTTCTTGTAATTGTGAGTGAGTTCTTATGAGATGTGATGGTTTTAAAATGTGTGGTACTTCCCCCTTCTCTCCCTCTCCTGCCACCATGTGAAGAAGGCTGTTGCATTGCTTCCTCTTCACCTCCCACCATGATTGTAGGTTTCTTGAGTCCTCCCAGTCATGCTTCTGGAACAGTGAGTCAATTAAACCTCTTTTCTTCATAAATTGTCCAGTCTCTAGTAGTTCTTCATAGCATTGTGAAAATGAACTAATACAGAATGAATATATATAATTTAATTTACTTAATAGATTTAATTTTTTTCAAATATTTCTATAATATAAAGTTATATTTTAAACATATATCAATGTTTACTGGAAATATCTAAACAAATACACAGATTCTCCTTGAGCTGAAGTACATAATTGTATTAGCTCATTCTGCCGTAACAAACCACCATAGAGACTGGGTAGATTAAGCAACAGAAATTTATTTCTCAAAGTTCTGGAGGCTAAAATCAAGATTTCAGTTTCTAGTGAGGACTATTCCCGACTTACAGATGGCACTTTTCTCACTGTGTCTCATATAAGCTTTCCTACATGTTTTTCATATGGGGGGTGGTGGGGTAGAGGGTGGTGTGTAGAGAGAAGCTGAGCTCTCTAGCATCTCTTCTTATAAGGACTCCAAATTTGAATTACTTCCTTTGAGGCTCTGTCTTCAAATACAGCCAACTGTGAGTTAAGGATACGGTATATATGTATTGGATGGACACAAAAGTAACTTCATAACCTAGGTATCACTTTTTAAATGCATGACTAAAAAGGTTCTATAGGAATATCATCTCTTTTTTTCTTTATATTATTCCGATTCCTACTTTTAAAAACTTTGCTTTTTAATTTTCACTTTTCACTTTTTTGGTTTATGGTAAAATCCACTGGGTCATTGTGCGATGATAAAATGGACTTTAAAAAGTTATTTCAGCTTTAAATTCATGGTCTACATGTGCAAGTTTGTTATATTGGTATGTTGCATAATGCTGAGGTTTAGGGTACAGATGATCTTGACACCCCATACTAAATATAGTAGCCAATAGATAGCTTTTTACTCCTTTCCCTCCTCCTTGCATCCCCTATTTTGGAATTCCCAATTGTCTATTATTCCCATCTTTGTGTCCATGAGTACTCAATGTTTAGCTCCAATTTATAGGAGAGAACATGTGTATGTGGTATTTGATTTTCTGTTTCTGCATTAGTTCACTTAGAATAATGGCTTCCAGCTACATCCATGTTACAGAAGAGGGCATAAATTTATCATTGTTTTGGCTGCATAGTACTGCATGATATATATGTACCATATTTTATACAATTCACTATGGAAGGGCACCTAGTTTTATTCCATGTCACCCCTTTTGTATCCTGAACAAATCAACACGTTTAAATAGTGCTGCAATAAACATATGAATGCATAAGTCCTTTCGATAGAATGATTTATTTTCCTTTGGGTATATACTCAATGATAGGATTGCTGTTTCAAATGGTAGTTACATTTTAAGTTTTCAAGGAAACTTCAACCAGTTTTCCACAATGGTTTAACTAGTTTACATTCCTACTAACAGTGTGCAAGCATTTCATTTTCTTCACAGCTTTGCCAACATCTGTGTTTTGATTTTTAAGTAAGTGCCATTTTGGCTAGTGTGAGATGGTATCTCACTGTGGTTTTGATTTGCATTTTTCTAATGATTAGCGATAAAGAGCATTTTTTTTTTCATGGTTGTTGGCAGCTTGTATGTTTTCTTTTGAGAAGTGCCTGTTCATGTTCCTTGCCCACTTTTGAATGGAGTTACCTAGCTTTAGCTTGTCGATTTAAGTTTCTTATAGATCTGGATACTAGACCTTCGTCAGATGCATGGTTTATGAATATTTTCTCCTATCCTATAGCTTGTCTGCTTACTCTGCTGAGAGTTTCTTTGGCTGTGCAGAAGCTCTTTAGTTTAATTAAGTCCCAATAATTCTTTTTTTTTTTCCCAAAGACTTTTGAGGTTTTAGCCACAAATTATTTGTCAAAGCTGATGTCAAGAATGGTATTTCCAAGGTCTTTGGGATTTTTAAACTTTCAGGTCTTACATTTAAATCTTTGATTCATCTTGAGTTTCTTTTTGCATATGGTGAAAGGTAGGAGTCCAGTTCCATTCTTCTGCATATGACCAGCCAGTTATACCAACAGCATTTATTAAATAAGAATTCCTTTCCTAGTTGTTTATTTTTTTCAACTTTGTCAAAGATCATACCACTGCAGGTACACAGCTTTATTTCTGGGACGTCAACACTGTTTCATTGGTCTATATGTCTGTTCTTGTAACAGTACCATCTTCTTTTGGTTACTATAACCTTGTAGTATAGTGTTGTAATGCCTATATTACACATTGAATTTGGGTCGTGTAATGCCTCCAGCTTTGCTCATTTTGCTTAGGATTGCTTTGACTGTTTGGGCTCTTCTGTAGCTTTATATGAGTTTTAGAATAGATTTTTTCCCCAATTCTGTGAAAAAAAAAATGATGTTCAAAATGGGTTTGATTGAAATAGCATTGGATCTATAAATTGCTTCAGGCAGTGTGGCCATTTTACAATATTGATTCTTCCAATACAGTAGAATGGAATGTTTTTCTATTTGTGTCATCTGTGATTTCTTTAAACAGTGATTTGTAGTTCTCCTTGTAGATATCTTTTATGTATTTGGTTAGATGTATTCCTAGATATTTTACATATTTGTGTGGCTGTTATAAAGAGAATTTTGTTCTTGATTTGGCTCTGAGTTTGAAGGCTATCAGAGTAGAAATGCTGCTGATTTTGTCTACTGAAACTTTAATGAAGTCATTTATCAGTTCTAAAAGCTTTCTGGTAGAGTCTGTATTGTATCTTAGGTATAGAACCATATTGTCATTAAAGACAGATAGTTTAACTTCTTTTCCTGTTTGGATGCCTTTTATTTTATTTTATATTTTCCTCTTGTCTGACTGCTCTGACCAGGACTTCCAGTACTATATTAAATAGGAGTGATGAGAGTGGACATTCTTCTCTTGTTCCTGTTCTCAAGAAGAATGCTTCCAGCTTTTGTCCATTCAGTATGATGTTGGCTGTGGATTTGTCATAGCTGGCTCTTATTATTTTGAGGAATGCTCCTGCAATGTCCAGTTTGTTAAGGGTTTTTATCAAAAAGCAATGTTGGATTTTATTAAAGGACTTTCCTGAATCTATTGACATGATCATATGATTTTTTTTTAATTTTATGTGGTAAATCACATTTATTGACTTAAATATGTTGAACCAGGCTTGCATCTTGGGAATAAAGCTTGATTATGATGAATTAACTTTTGGATATACTGTCGAATTCAGTTCACTAGCATTTTCCTGAGAATATTTGTGTCTATGTTTATCATGGATATTGGCCTGTACTTTTCTTTTTTGGTTGTGCCTTTTTCAGCTTTTTGCATCAGGGTGATGGTAGCTTCGTAGAATGAATTATGAAACCATCTATCTTCCTCCAGTTTTTGGAACAGTTTCAACAGAATTGGTGTCAACACTTCTTATATATCTGGCAGAATTCAGCTGTGAATTAATCTGGTCCAGGGCATTTTTCTTTTTGATTCATAAGGTTTCTTTAAATTACTGATTCAATACATGATCTTGATATGTTCAGGCTTCCAATTTCTTCCTTATTCAAACTCAAGAGGTTTATGTTTCCAAGAATATATTCATTTCTTCCAGAGTTTCTAGTGGGTGTGCATAGAGGTGTTCTTAATGCTTTCTGAGAATGTTTTGTATATCTGTGGGATTGGTTGTATTGTCACCTTTGTTGTCTCTGATTGTGCTTATTTGGATATATTTTTATTTTTTTCTGTTAATCTAACTAGCTGTCTGTTGATTTGGTCTCCTTTCAAATAAACAACTTTTGGATTTTTGATACTTTCTATGGATTTTTGAGTCTCAATCTTATTCAATTCTGCTCTGATTTTGGTTATTTATTTTCTTCTGTTAGCTTTGGGATTAGTTTATTCTTGTTTTTCTATTTCCTCTAAGTGTGATGTTAGATCGTTAATTTTGGATCTTTCTAAGTTCTCATTGTAGGTGTTTAACACTATAAACTTCCCTACTAACAGTACTTTTAGTAAATTGTTGAAGTTAGATCTCGAATAAACAAGTGAACAAAATAAAATTACCAATCTGGACATTTATAATGAGTTTAATTTTTTTTCTATAATTCTAGGAAGCTCATAAATAAATTTATTCCAGAACTTTTTTCTTTTCCATTCAGTAATTGAGATTTCACGTTGAAACTAAACTGAATTTAACATTTGATACATACATGTTTTGACCTGCCTTAAGTCAGTCCCAAATGAGCTTAGTGCCTAAAGTATCCTTTGAAGTTGTTATTGTTGTTTTACAGGAGCAGGCAATCCCTAGAGGGAAATTACATCAATAAACATCCCCAGTGGCTTGTGGGTATTGTTGTTGAATGGCATTATTATTTTATTTGCGTGTGTTGTGTGCTCTAGGGAAAAATCATATTTATACATTGGAACCTATATAGTTTATTATCTTCTCTGAGGAATTTTTTATTATTTTATTGTTAACTATAATTCGTTTCAGATTTCAGTGGGATGCAATGTGAACAAAGTGATTTAAGATATTCAAATAGCCATGAATTCAATTCATCTTTTCGAGACTGTAAACTGAACTCATCCCTTCTCACAGTATTTATTTATTTTATATTCCTTGTAAATTTTGTAAGATGAATAGGGATTTTATATTCTAGTATACAGCTATGGGGCCTTTATATACAAAAACCATGATTTATAGCCTTTATAAAATATCAGAAAAGAAGCCAAAGCTATGTAGAATATAATTCTGATAATTGCATGTTTTATAAATGGTATGAGAGTGAGAAAATATGAATGGCAGATCTGTAATTTAATTAGGGTGTCATAGTCAGTATATAAAAATGAGACATATTTTTATGTTTTATAATATCACTAGAATTTCTTGATGGATATATAGTTCTGTAACTCAGGATAATCTGTTACTGAGTCCATGTTTAATTTTATTTTTTATATAAAGACATTATTATAATAGAAAGTGCTCTCAAAGACAAGAAAGAGCACGGTAACATTATGCACATGTCATCATTTATATATCAGTGAAGAGAGGGTAGACATTAGTAGTTCAATCACTAAATTAAAAAAAAGAAAACCACATAATATATCCTCTTGCTTGAAAGTCATTATGTTAAGTGAAATAAGACAGACAAAGAAAGACAAGTATCACATGTTTTCCTTAGTATTTGAGAGCTAAAAAAGTATATCTCATGGGGATAGTGAGTAGAATGCTGGTAACCAGTGGCTGGAAAGAAAAGGGGTAGGAGGAATGAAAATAATTGGAATGAAAGCATTTTAAAAATACCTTAAAAATATTTTAAAAAATGATGTGTTGTTAGCGAGAGAAGGTAACTTCAAGAAGAAGAAAAAAGAGTGTAAACCCTTCCCAATAATAAAAAATGTTTTGTCCTCATATTTTTGAAACAAACTATAATGACTATTAAATTACTATTCCATCGGACATTGGAAAAATGATGTAATGCTTTTATATTTAAATTTTAGAAATTGCATGCTTTGACGCTCTTCCAATTTCTGATGAAAAATTTACATATAAAATTAAAATGTGCAAGACAGCACATGGTTTTGCAAATACTTTTAGGTGGTTTATAAGCAAAAAGTTTGAAAACAATTGGCGTTATAGTTTATGCTAACATTTTTGAGCTTATCTGTACAAGTGCTTACTGAATAATTAAAGCAATTCTTCAGAAATAATTAAAATTTCGAATATTTCTTTTAGTGAGAACTAATTAAAAAAAAACAGTTTTATACCTGTCACTTATCTGTATGTCTCACTTTTGTAAGTGTGTAAATATTTATGTATAGTTTTAATCTACATGATGGATACAGGAAAGCAAAGTTCTTTTCTCTTGGCACATGCTATTACAAATGAAGTTTTCTTCCTTGTTTCTATTAGGTTGGTGAAAAAGATATTGCAGTTTTTGCAACTAGCTTCAATGGCAAAAACTGCAATTACCTTTGCACCAACCTAATACTGCTTCATTCTTATATGTCTGTGCATGCCATTTCATACTTTGAATTTGATCACTAGAGAAGATATAGACATAGCAGTGTAGGAAAATAATATTTGTCAAATAAATTTAAATTCATTTTTTCTTATATAAACACAGTTTAAAATGTCACATTTCTGAAATTTAAAGTCTTTGATATTTCCAACATCTGAGTCATCTTAAGGTTGAAATCTCTTGATTTCATTCTGACTTGAGAATTTTTCACAGTTTATCAGTTTTTTTGTAACTTTAGATTGTATCATGGATAATTTAAATAGTATGTTGTGAGTCTCCAGCTGAAGTATACTAGACATACAGAGGGGGGCTGGTAGCATTCCGCTGAAACTATTCCAAACAATACAAAAAGAGGGAATCCTCCCTAACTCATTTTATGATACCAATATCATCCTGATACCAAAACCCAGCAGAGACTCAACTAAAAAAGAAAACTTTAGGCCACTATCCATAATGAACAAATATGCAAAAATCTTCAATAAAATACTGGCAAACCAAATACAACAGTATATCTAAAACTCATCCATCACAATCAAGTAGGCTTCATGCCAGAGATGCAAGGCTGGTTCAACATATGCAAGTCTATAAACATAATTCACCACATAAACAGAATCAAAGACAAAAACCATGTGATTATCTCAGTAGATGCAGAGAAGGCCTTCTACAAAATTCAACAGCGCTTTTGCTAAAAACTCTAAATAAACTAGGTATCAATGGATCATACATCAATATAGACACCCAAGATCACACAAAAAATACAGACCTTAAAAGTTAACTCCTTTCTTATTCCTCCTAATATACATATCATTGAGTTGTAAGGGGTGACAGTGAGAGCACAAGTCACGTCACTTCGGAAAGCAAGGATACTTTCAAGTGCTAATATTCACATTGTGTGAACTGAAATATTTGTAGCAGGTCCATGAGTGAACTCTATAACTTTTGAGAAAAATTTGCTGATTGAACCTTGTAACAGAAAATACTTTTTGAAATATCTATGTGTTTATAAATTAGTAAAAATGGTGTAAAATATATTTTACCAATAAAACTAACAAAAATCTGTCAACTGGTTATTATTTACTAGCAACTGAACATTAGCTGATTGATACTAACCTGACTGTTTCAATCTAATGGTTTAGTTAATAACTGATCACTGACTTCATTAAAAATAATAAGAAAAATTAGAAACTCTAAGTTTATCATTTATTCTTGACATTTTGTCTGAATTTTAAAAAACCACTAAACTAAAAGTACAGCTATCATATGATACAGCAATCTCATTGCTATATATATAACCAAAAGAAAGAATATGAGTATATCCAAGAGACATTTGCACCCCATGTTAATTGCAGCACTGTTCATAATAGCCAAGATATGAAATCAACAACATAAGTGTCCATCAACAGCTGAATGGATAAAGAAAATGAGGTATATATATATATATATATATATATATATATATATATATATACACACACACTAGAATATCATTCATCCATAAAAGGAATGAAATTCCATGACTTGCAGCAACATGGATGGCACTGGAGGCCAATACGTTAAGTGAAAAAAACTGGGCACAGAAAGACAAATTTAACATTTTATCACTTGTATGTGGGAGCTAAAAATTTTAAAATTGAACCCATAAAGGGAAGATTGATGGTTACCAGAGGCTAGGAAGGGCTAAAGAAAATAGGGATGGTTGATGGGTGTAAAAATACAATTAGAGTGAATAAGACCTAGTATTCGGTGGCACAATAGGGAGACTATAGTTAACAAAAACTTACATATATTTTTAAATAACTAAAAGAGTGGAATTGATAGGTTCATAACACAAAGAATAATGATAACTGCTGGAGATGATGAGGTGCTACAATTACTGTGATTTGATAATGATCAAAATAGGCCTTGTATGCCTGTATCAAAATATCACATATATCCATAATTTTTATACAACTATTGTATGCTCATAATTTAAAATAATTTAAAAATTTTAAATTAAATACACTTGTATTTGTAAAAATAATTTAAAAAGCAAAGATGTAATATTTTTAAAAAGCATGATTAATCATAATTTGATTTTATTCTACTACTTTGATGGCCTGGTGTAGTAGTATTCCACATTAATAAGAGCTATGTAAACCCAATATGGATTTAAGCTAAACACTTTTTAAATTTACATTAAGGAATGACTGACCAACTAAAGATAAGAGAAGTAATTACTTTACTATGAATTTATTTTTAAACATTATAAAATAATACAACTTTAAAATTAAAGGTATCATAACAGAGTCCAGCAATAATACAGGGGCATATTTATATTTAACTTTTCTGAAATATACCTTAAGAGATTTAAGATTAAAATAACATAATATACATATGGTATTTGACATACTAATAAATTATTTATCATGAAATTGCCATCATGATTTGATTAGTTTGATTATGTTATTTTTAATGCCTCCTGAGAAACTTATTATGGAAGTACAAGGGGTGAGAGTGAGGGTATAAAACACTTAAAAATGCAGGGATATTTTGAAGTGCTAATAATTGATCAGTTTGCAGGAAAAATTGAGTTAGAATGAATATGAACATTAGAAAACTTCAAAATTCAAAGTTTTGAAGTTGTATATCATTAGTACATTATTAAAAATATATTTTTTCCTTAGTAGTATGTATTAAATAAGTGCAAACCAAAATAATCAGAACAAAACTTAATTTTGTTTAAGTAGTATGTATTAAATACGTGCAAACCAAAATAGTCAGAACAAAAATTTTATTGCCATATTCTTTTTATCATAGAAATAGACAATATTTAATGTATGATGAACTAATTTGATGTGATTATTTACATAATTTTTTGCTGAAGATCAATACATATCTCTCCCACCGCTGCTCTTATTGATTTCTCTATTTGTTAGCCTATCTTTGCTGACCATCTTGTATGTACTTCTTTCAATGGATATTATCTACCTTTGCTCCAATTTATCTACCAATTTATCTATTGTTTAAAGTTTTTAGTCAATCCTAGGTATAGAAGGTGAGCTGTAGTAGAGGATATTGGTGGTGGATTCTCATGCCCCAACTTGTTGTCTATTGTTAAAATGTAGGTATGGTTTCCATGTTTGTTCCCTCCAAATCTCATGTCGAAATGTGATCCACACTATTGGAGGTGGGGCCTAGTAGGAGGTGTTTGGGCCTTGCAGACAGGTCTCTGATGAAAGACTTGGTGCCCTCCTGGATGTAATTAGTGATTTCTTGCTCTGACTTTTTTAAAACAACACCTGATTGTTTAAAGAAAGTGAGATTTGGTTGTTTAAAAGAGTGTGGTGCATTTTGCCCCCTTCCCTCTTGCTTCCTTATTTGGCATGTTATATGATGGCTCCTCCTTTGCCTTCTGCCATGATTATAAGTTTCCTGAGACCCTAAATAGAAACAGATTCCTGCACTGTACTTTTTGTACAGCCTGAAATACCATGAGACAAATAACTCTTATTTCTTTATAAATTACCCAACCTCAGTTATTTCTTTAAAGCAATGCAAAAATGGAGGAATACTGGTATCTTAAGTAGTTATATGGCTGGGCAAGAGATGTGGAGTACAAAACCAGCCAGAGTAACAATGTCCTGGGATTCATGGGGTGACACTTTTCTGTCTGGAAACCTCTGTGATCAGTGGTGCCTTTGCCCAAGTTTTGTTCGTGCCAGCTAGGTTCGTTCCACCCACTTGGTCTGGCAGGCTGTGCTCAGCTTGCAGTCCCGGCCTGAATCCCATGCCTGCCAAGAGTGAGTGGAGCGGTGAGGGCTATGTGAGCAAGCAAGCATGGGGTCCAGCCATTGCAACAGCCAGGCAGGCTGGCTGCAGAGGGGTGGGCAGCTCCGGACACTGGCTCTTTGTGAGGCTACTGCTTGACCAGGTATACTGAAAGCAGCTTCCACAGCTGGCACGGGGGAACATGGTGACGCCTGGAAACTTGGCCCACCAGAAACTTGGAGAATCCAGGAAGAGCAGAGCCCCAAAAGGGGTGTCACAGCCCTGGCTCAGGGAACTCCTAGGTCTGGGTTCCCCAAGGGCTGCAGCTGTTCTCTTCCTCTTTCTTCCCTCCTTCTTGTCACCTGCAACATGGTAAGCAAGGGTCGTGTTTCAGCCCTGATTGTGTTATAGCTTTTTTAGCCCCACAGTTTGGCAGGTTCCAAGTTCTTGTCCTGTGTTCAGGAAGAATGAGATATGTAGACAAGCGGAGGTTGAGCAAGCTGAAGGGGAGTTTTATGATGGGACAGAACAGCTCAGAGGAGACTCCCATTGGGTAGCTCTTCTCTGCAGGCAGGGTGTCCCCACAAGTGTTCAGCTTTCAGCAAAGAGGAGACCCTGAAGCGAGCAGCTCCTCTCCACGGGCAGATCGCCAGTTGTCTCTGGGTCTGGCTGAGTTGGGAACTTCTTGGATTTCAAAGGGGAGGAAGTGCATGCTGATTGGTTAATGAGCGGCATGGAAAAGGCACCATAAGTTTCCATTCTGGTCCATCAGCCCACACCCTAGGTTTTAGGCTGTCCATCACTTGAAGGTGGGGCTTCACTGGGGACCCCCCCACTTTCTGCTCAGGAACCTGTCTGCCTCCTGCTGTTGCCCAGGCTATTTGTGCATAGGGGCACCTGCAGGACAGCATTGAGTCACCCTCAGCACCCCCTCAGCCTCCCTCCTGTGCCTGTTGGCACCCAAAATCTGGAGAGGGCTGAGGCGGCAGGGGACTAGCATGTTAGCACTGCCTCAAGCTCGTGCACATCCAGCAGGGTTGCAACAGCTCCTGGGCTCTGCTTCAACTTTGCCCCAAGATTGGAGTGGGCACCAGAGTGGGAGGAGGCCAGGCTGAGGGAGCAGGCAAGTCCAAGCCTGTGGAGCAGGGAAAGGCCAGGCAGTGGGGGCTGGTGTTTCTGAGAATGTGAAGCAAGTGCCATGAGTGGGGGTAGTCCAGTGGGGGTAGTGCCATGAGAGCAGGGACTTTGAAGCCTGTGAGGAGAGGGAAGGCCTTTCTGGGTCCCTAAGAGTGTCGAGACGCTTGGGTCCACAGCCGTTGCTTGGGTAGCTGCAGCTGCACCCAGGGAGTATGAGGCTTCTGCTTGCTCCTGGGCACCAAGGGGACAGGGATGCCCAGGTCCACAGCCTCAGCTGGGTGGCTGCAGCTGGGCTAGAACTCCTGCCCTGCCAGCTCAGAAGGGGGCTGGTCTTCCACCTGTTCCCAGCTCCCACCAACCCCATAGAGTGGGCAGGCACCACTGTGCCTCCCTCTCTGCAGCAGGTGCTCCAGACAGGTCACTGATGCCATCAACAAGAACAACTCTATCACTTTTCTCTGATTTTCTTTTGTTTTCTTTTGAAAACAAAAAGCTAGGTCAGGAAAAAGCTACAGGGAAAAATATGACTTTTTAAAATAAATGGCTATCTGCACAAACATTATTTCTTTACAAACATAAAAATATTTTCTTAAACAGAATGATAAAAATATCATGCATCAAAGTAGAGTAAAAACATTAGTTACTACTAACTCTGAAAAGATCAATTTAATATTATAGTTCTGGAAAAAAGCAATTTTCATTATAAATCATTCAGAAATATTTAAAAAGGATTAAAATGTTTTATTTTTATTCACCACTTGATCTTAGTGAAAAGGCCAAGAAATGATTTATTTTTATTCTCAACATGACAACACACAGAGCTAAATTTTAAAAAGGAGGGGAAAACAGAGCCAAATCAGAAGCTCATTCCTTAAAAATAAACCTAGACTTTAGCCACATAAAGTATTGCTTTCAGAAGTAGTAGTATCTTATATGCTTTATAAACTGTTTTGCACACACAATTCACTGTATAGTTATTGTATTGTCCCTGGAAAACAAAAGCTTGGGTATTGTTGAAGGTCTGAAAGTCTGATGTTTATAGTTTCAATTTGGTGTATCTAAATTGGCAATAAATATTGAAAGATGAGCAAAACTTCACATTTTAAAAATTCCCAAAAATTTTCAATAAAATACTGGCAAATCAAATCCAGCAGCACATCAAAAAGCTTACCCATCACGATCAAGTAGGCTTCATCCCAGAGATGCAAGTCTGGTTCAACATCAGCAAATCTATAAATGGAATCCACCACATAAACAGAACCAATGACAAAAACTACATGATTATCTCAATAGATGCAGAGAACCCCTTTGACAAAATTCAACAGCCCTTTATGCTAAAAACTCTCAATAAACTAGGCATCGATAGATCATATCTTAAAATAATAAGAGCTATTTATAATAAACACACAGCCAATATGATACTGAATGGGCAAAAACTGGAAGCATTCCCTTTGAAAACTGGCACAAGACAAGGATGCCCACTCTCACCACTCCTATTCAACATAGTATTGGATATTCTAACAGAAAGAGAGGACATCAAATTATCCCTGTTTGCAGATGACATGATTGTATATTTAGAAAACCCCATTGTCTCAGCCCAAAATCTCCTTAAGCTGATAAGGAAATTTAGCAAAGTCTCAGGATACAAAATAAATGTGCAAAAATCTCAAGCATTCCTATACACCAATAATGGACAAACAGAGAGCCAAATCATGAGTGAACTACCATTCACAATTGCTACAAAGAGAATAAAATACCTAGGAATACAACTAACAAGTGATGTGAAGGACCTCTTCAATGAGAACTACAAACCATTGCTCAAGGAAATAAGCAAGGACACAAACAGATGGAAAAACATTCCATGCTCATGGTTAGGAAGAATCAATATTGTGAAAAATGGCCATACTGTCCAAAGTAATTTATACATTCAATGCTATCCCCATCAAGCTACCAATAAATTTCTTCAAAAAATTGGGAAAAACCACCTCAAACCTCATATGGAACTGAACAAGACCCACATAGCCAAGACAATCCTAAGAAAAAAAAAATCAAGCTGGAAGCATCACGCTACCTGATTTCAAACTATATTACAAGGCTACAGTAATCAAAACATCATGGTACTGGTACCAAAACAGAGTTATAGACCAATGGAGGAGAACAGAGGCCTCAGAAAGAATGCCATACAACTACAACCATCTGATCTTTGACAAACCTGACAGAAACAAGCAATGGGGAAAGTATTCCCTATTTAATAAGTGGTGTTGGGAAAACTGGCTAGTCATATGCAGAAAGCTGAAACTGGACCCCTTCCTTACACCTTATACAAAAATTAACTCTAGATGCATTAAAGGTTTAAACATGAGGCCTAATACAATAAAAACCCTAGACGAAAACCTAGGCAATACCATTCAGGACATAGGCCTGGGCAAGAACTTCATGACTAAAACACCAAAAGCATTAGCAATAAAAGCCAAAATACAAAAATAGGATCTAATTAAACTTAAGAGCTTCTGCACAGCAAAAGAAACTATCAATAGAGTGAACTGGCAACCAGCAGAATGGGCAAAAAATTTTGCAATCTACCCACCTGACAAAGGACTAATAACCAGAATCTACAAAGAACTAAAACAGATTTACAAGAAAAAAACAAACCCATTCAAAAGTGGAGTAAGGACATGAACAGACACTTTTCAAAAGAAGACATATATGAGGCCAAGAAACATATGAAAAAATGCTCATTATCATGAGTCATTACAGAAATGCAAATCAAAACCACACTGAAATATTACCTCACACCAGTTAGAATGGTGATCATTAAAAAATCAGGAGACAACAGATGTTGGAGGGGATGTGGAGAAATAGCAACACTTTTACACTGTTCGTGGGAGTATAAATTAATTCAATCATTGTGGAAGACAATGTGGTGATTCCTTAAGAATCTAGAAATAGAAATACCATTTGACCCAGCAATCCCATTACTGAATATATACTCAAAGGATTATAAATTGTTCTATTATAAAGACACATGCACCCGTATGTTTATTGCGGCACTGTTCGCAATAGCAAAGACTTGTAACCAACCCAAATGCCCATCAGGGATAGACTGGATAAAGGAAATGTGATACATATACACTATGGAATACTGTGCAGCCATAAAAAGGATGAGTTCATGTCCTTTGCTGGGACATGAATGTAACTGGAAACCATCATTCTCAGCAAACTGACACAAGAACAGAAAACCAAACACTGCATGTTCTCACTCATAAGCGGGTATTGAACAATAATAACACATGGACACAGGGAGAGGAACATCACACACCAGGGCCTGGAGGGTGGGGGGCTAGGGGAGGAATAGTAGGGGATCGGGGGATTAAGGAGGGATAGCATTAGGGAGAAATATCTAATGTAGATGACAGGGCAATGGATGCAGTAAACCCCATGGCATATGTATACCTATGTAACAAACCTCTATGATCTCCACAATGTGCCCCAGAACTTAAAGTATAATAATAAAAAAAATTCCCATGTTTCCATTTAAAGAAACAGTTAAAATATAATTTTTTGTTAAGACTGGAACCCAATTGTTCCAGAGCTAATTCTTCTCTATAATAAATGTAAAACATTATATGTATTAAAACTTGATGTGTTTGTGCATATAAATTTAATTCACAAGAATCAGATCATCTTAAAGAAAAAAAAAGTTTCTTTTAATTTTGTCCTAAAATGACATTTACAAAATAATTACCAACAGAAGCCAACTATGTACTCTAAGGCTAGCATGGTGATTACTTGTAGGATGTGCTTGTCTAGGACCAGAAATATGTCAACATAAAGTAAGGTGAAAGGGAAAGAGAGAAAGTGAGGAATTTCTCTAATATTTGGTAGCTAAAATTTATGGAATCCTTAGAAAATTGTACAATGACAGCCATTCTTATCTATTTTTTTTTTCCTGTTACTTCTGATGAAGATGTGTATTTCTGCTTTGAAATCTACTGATAATAGGAATCAGTTCATGGAAAATTTGGTTTGCCATTTTTCTGAACTTGGCTAACCTCTCCATGCATGATACTTTAAAGTGCTGGGATAACTGTCATCACTCTTACTGTTTCAATGTTTTTGAAACCATTCATTTGCATAGAACAGAATATATATCTGGTACCATTTTTTTATAGTATGAACAACTTCCTGCAACATTTCTTGTTATGCAGATCTAATTGTGATACATATTTTCTGTGTTTGTCTTTTTATAGTTTACTTTCATTTTTTCAATTTTTTTCCTGGACATAGAATTCTAAGTGGACAGCTTGGCTTCATGTTTCCCTTTGCTGTACTGTTATCTGTTGGTTTGTATAAATTCAGACAAGAAGTCTGAGGAAGCATTGCACAATGTTACTCAGCACAAATTGTTTTTCCTGCATTCCCTTTAATTTTAAAATTTTATCACTGATTTTTGGAAATTTAAATATGATGTACCTTGGTTTGAAATTTTTATGTTTATATATCTTGGGAATTATTGATTTTCTTAGATTCATAAATTCAGATTATTGTCCAATTTAGAAAATCTTTGGTAATTTTTTGCTTCAAATACTTTTATGTTGCTTCAAGCAACCCATATCTAGAGATTGCTTGATATTATCTTCCTCATCTCTAATGATCTGTTCATTATTTTTTAATCTTTTTTCTCTCTGTGTTTTATTTGAATAGTTACCATTGCTGTGGCTGCTGGTGCACTGATATTTTTCTTCTTCTTCTGAAATTTATTTATTATAAACTACACCTGGTAAATTTTTTATTAAATTAATTAAAATTTTTATCTCCAAAATTATTATTTTTAATACTCTCCAAACTTACCTCATTATATTAATGTTTTACTTTAAATCATTAAGCATATTTATAATATTCAGAGTAATTGTTTAAATGTTTCTCTAATTTTATCTCTACATATTTGTATTGATTTTTTTTCCATTCATGGGACATATTATAGCATTCTTTTTCATGTTTACAGTTTTGAATAGAATAATGTATTGTGAATTTTACATTGTTAATTGCTGGATTTGGTTGATATCTTTTGTAATGTTGGACATTATTAGTAGCAGAGAATTAATTTACTTGTGGATCTAACCAATATTTACTAAATTGTTAGGTGTAAGACATTAGAGTTACAAACATGAGGCACCCATTTCTAACTTCCAATACCTAGGGAGGAAACAATGATTAAAAAAAAAAATTTTTATCATGTGATAAAAAATTCTTTATCACATGACTAAATATAATATTTATTATCATGGAAATTTGATGGGATTTGGTAAGGGTATCTGAGAAAAATATTATGTTTCTTAGTGAAAGACAGGGAAGAACACAGAGGAACTAATTCTGAAAATAACCTCTAAAAACCCCTAAAATAATAAATATAAAGCTTCCAAGAAAGGAATCAGAAAAAGACTATATATTTAAGGACTCAAATGTATGAGAAAAAATTGTGTGGTAAAGCAACTGAAAGATAAAAGTGAGAAGGAGAGAAAAAACATGGAACAATGAAATGTGACAGAAAATCTAAAAAAAGATTGATTATAGTTTTAAAAGTTATGTTTTGTATGTTGCTTATTTATATAAAATATTGTACAAAATTAAAATGAGAACACTTCAGAGGGAAGGAAGTGAATAAAGTTACAATGCTCAAAAGTCTTTAGTGAATGTTCTAATATATGCTAGACTTTATAAGATGAGGATATATGTTGTAGCCTTTAGGGTACCCATTAAAAGAATATTAAAATATTGTGAAAATAACAAGGATGATCACTTTAGAAGCCTGGAAGTATATGTATATAATATGAGTAAAGAAATTTATTTAATGAAGTGCTCTATCAATTAAATATTTGCAGAAAAATAAAATTTGACTTATCTCTAAGTATGCCACAAAAATCAGTTCTTGGTAGACTATAGATCTAAATGAGCAAATAAAATAATAAATTACATGTAATTTTTTGCAAATCATAAAAATTTTAGTTCATATAATTACATATATAATATCTTCAGTATCTTAGGTAAATATTTGTTTTAAAACACACAAAACATTATCCACAAAGTAACAAATTTTATTATACTACTTATAAAGATATTTGTTCATTAAGAAAACAAAAGGGAAAAGACAAGAGTTTGACAAGTTGCTAATATTTGCAGTGCCTATAACAACCAAACTACTTGCTTCTGGAATATAAAAAATAAGTGAATTATTAACAAAGGAAGAAGAATAGAAACTCTAATATACATATCTCTTACTACTATTATGGCAAGGAATAGCATTGCTGAATCACTGAATATATGTACTATGAAATGATTGTATTTAAAAGGCGACGCTAAACTCTTTTTTTTTTTTTTTTTTTTTTTTTTGAGACGGAGTTTCGCTCTTGTTGCCCCGGCTGGAGTGCAATGGCGCGATCTCGGCTCACCGCAACCTCCGCCTCCTGGGTTCAGGCAATTCTCCTGCCTCAGCCTCCTGAGTAGCTGGGATTACAGGCATGCGCCACCATGCCCAGCTGATTTTTTGTATTTTTAGTAGAGACGGGGTTTCACCATGTTGACCAGGATGGTCTCGATCTCTTGACCTCGTGATCCACCCGCCTCGGCCTCCCAAAGTGCTGGGATTACAGGCGTGAGCCACCGCGCCCAGCCCGACGCTAAACTCTTTTAGAGACTTTGCATCAATTCAAAATTCCATCAGCAATCTATAAATCAACATTTGTGACCTTCGTTAACATTTGATAATGTTGAATTTAAATTTTTGCCAAGAAAATAGGTATAGAATTTTATTTTTGTGGTCTTGATTTGCATTTCCTTTACCAGCAAATATATTAAACATTACTTTACATATTTATTGGTCATTTCCGTTTCTTCCGTGAAATATCTGTTAAAGTTTCTTGTCCATTTTTCTGTGGATTCTTTATGCTTTTTACAGGTGAAACTTAATTGCTGTTGAGAATCACAGGCTCCCTAACTGCTATTAAGAAATGGCAAACCAGCAAATATAATATTTACTACGTCTCTTTAAAGTAGGAGGAGCCTGTATAGGGGAAGATTCTTCTCTATGATAAGATCTTAGGTTCTTTATGCTAGCTGCATCTGCCTCACCCTGCACATGTGTTGCAGTGAGAACCTTGAAGTCTGAACATTCCAAGGCTGTGCCTGTGCCTTGTTGAAGCTGTGCAAGGCTGTCCTGGCCTCTATGAGTCAGCCATCCCAAAGCCAGGACCACCTACATTTGCTGGTGTTTTAAACATGACACTCTTGTGTTTTAAACTTTCTTAAGTCTTTTGTACTTAAGACCATCAAGTTTCATTTTTAAACAGTGACTGTCTACAGTGTTTAAAGTCATCATAGGAATCCATGACCAACTGGGGGAAAATTCCCAAGTCCTGTGTGGTATAAGGGTGAAAGTCTCACATAAGGGTGAGAGAAAACTATACAACTGTAAAAAAATATATTTTCAGAAACTAGTTGTATTTTTCAGTAATAGAGTACTTTAAAGCACAAGCCAGGCTCTCCTGAAAGTCTAACTCACTACAAATCCCACTGCTTATATGTTTGTCAGTGTTCCCTGACCTGGGAAGATCCCAATATTCCTCCAAATTTAATTCCTCCACAAAATAGAGACTAACCCACTAGAACCCACAAGAATTTACATTGAGGAAGACAGAGAAGCAAAGTGACCAATGCATATGAAAAAGATGGATTAAAGTGAGTTATGGAAGTGTCATAATCAAACAGCTTCTTAAAATAGGGTAGATATTCAGAGAAGGCAGTGATATATTGAAAACTGTCATGACCTTGCTTGCAAATAAGGAAAATTATGTTGTCTTTTGGAGTAAAATAGGATGTAAACCATTGCTCTTAATATAAACATTTAACATATAAATAGAAAAAAATAGACTAAGAAAATGTTTCTCAGCTAAAATCTGGGAAGAATCTCTAATATTAGACAAAGGCTGAAGAACCAAAGTTCCTGAGGTCTGATAATCAACTTTTTAAAGATGGCTGCCTGCCTGGAGATGAGGCAGAGAATCCATAGTCCTATTAATATTTAGTTGACAGATTAAAGTTGTAAAATAAGAACTGTAGATATAAGCACACACTGAAACCCTCTATCATTTGTCTCTTTGTACAGAAAACATAATACTCTGAGGCCTTGGAATATATTTCTTTTTAAATGGCCCCACCAACCAGAAAATCAGATATGGCAAAGAGGCACTGGATTCTGAATATCTGTGAAAATAAGCAGAAAGAAAAACAGAACAAACAAAATATTGCATACTACTAATACTAGGGCAGTGTTATTTCCACACAACACTGATGAAACACTGCAGTTACAAACTACTTTGTATGTGTGTGTCTTGCCTTTGTTGTTTTGTTTTCTTAATTGCCATCTCCATTCCTGCCATTTTTATCATGTATCTTGAAGACAGACACAGGTACAAACATACATAGAAAAAACAGGAATCAATTTCTAAAAACTCTATGTTAACCCCATCTAAGTGAAGTTCTTTTCTTGCACTGATGAGAAAAAATATGAAGATTAAGTATGTATGAAAATAATCTGTGGTAGAAAAGGAGATGACTAACATTTTCTGAATAACTGAAGCACTGCCTTTCCTAAATTTACTGGCTAAAAATTTGTAACATTTTAGGATACCTCATTTATCTTTTAAAAATTGCAAGGCTGTCTTATATCTGTGAATTATAACAAAAGTTTAAATTTTCAAAGTTAAAAACAAACATAAAATTGAAGGTTTTGTATTAAACAATGTAATTATTGACTTAAGATCAATACATTTAGGAAAATGAATGGCTGTTGGAAATAAAACAAGTGAATAAAGGACTGAGGAGAATTCCCACACCCCCCCCCACAAAAAAGACTCCCCCATACACATAAATGAATATGACAGAAATATAAAATATTAAAAATGTTAAGAAAAATGAAGATTAGACCCACATATAATAATAATTTCCAAGTTGAGAACAGATTAGAAGGCACATAAAAGATACAATATATTAAAAAATATTTTTTATTAAAAAAACAGCCTATTCTTATTATTGGGCATTTATATTCATCTCTCAAACTTAATGAAAAGAATTCATATTTAGATAAAAATATTTTTTAATTTTTTAAAGTTACACATAAAATATATTTTAAGTAAGAATATTAAAAATATGAGGTTACTTTAGGAGAATAAAAATCATATTGGTCTCATTTTCTATACTAACGCAAAATAACAAACACTGATAGTACAAGTGCAACAATTTGAAAAAGAAGAGTGTGACTTAGACATATTAAATTTAGTCAAGGTGTCCATATTGTGACAGAGGATAAATACATTTTCAGACATTTTGCAACTCAGACAATATATGTTGAAGATATCTTCATATAAACACTGTTAACTCATATTCCTGAAATATGGATTAAGACAAATGGAACTGAATATTTATCTACGTTGATTCACATTAAAATGAAACATTTCTTAACTGAAAACAATTGGCCCATTAATCATAATTTCAAGGGCTGGGATATTTTCAAGAATTTTTAAAAATACAAGTAGTAGCCAAAATAGAAATATTCTAAATTTGATGTGTTACATGTCTCAATTTTCCATCCACAGTGTACTTTCATCTAGTTGAAAATAAGAATAACTACTGCATGGTAGGCAATATTCAAAGGTTAGTGATAACAGTGGTAAACAATGCAAATATGTTTCAAACTCTTAGGAAGCTTGCATTCTATTGAGGGGTTAAAGAATCACTCAAAAAACAAATAGATAAGCAATAATAAATGTTAAAAGAAAATAGCTTCCTTTAATATGCTAATATGATGTATTTAAAGTCAGGTAAAGGCCTCAGAGCCAGGATGAAAATGGAGAATGAGAAAATATTTAAGGTAAGTATATTATTCAGGACAGGGTAGGATATATTTCTGGAACAAAGGACTCTAATATTTCAGGGTTCGATATTACAAAAGTTTGTTTCTCACTCATGGTTTCTGCCTCAGCAGGGTCAATGGGGACTATGAAGTTTAAAATCATACAGGGACTAGACTGGTAGATGCTAAAAATCTCATAGATGCACTATTTGGAACATTCAACTTTCTATTAAAAATAATAGAGAATCATATTATATGACTTTTCACTGAGCATATAAGAGACTCATATTCTTTCCACATTTTATTGGCTAGAATCTGTTACATATGAAAATGTTCTGGAAATGTAATGAAGTACTTGGAAAATTTAGTAAGCATTACTACTTCTTCTGATCCATCAGAAGAATGTAACGTCACAGAAACAAAAGAAAATTTTTAAAGAAAATGAGTTAGATTATATTTGCAGGTTGCTACTGATTTATGATCCAAATTAAACTCTACGTGATGATAAGGATGCCATTGGTGGAGTGACATATATAATTTATTGTGTATCTTAGAAACTTTGAGAACGAAAAATGAATCAATAGCTAGTGCAACAGGGGTAAACCAAGACTCTCCCATGAAAACTGGGAAGTATATTCACACTAGTTATCAATGATCTATAAAAGAGCAGTTTCAGCAAAATAGGGCCAAAGCTTTGCTCTAGTAGATTGGGTTGAAACTAGGGGATGTACAAGCAGCCCACTTGGTAAGTTATTTTGTGCAGAGAATCAGAGAAGCAGGAAGATTTGAATTATAGTTTTTTTTTTTTTCATTTTATTTTATTTTTATAATGCTAGAGATACTAGAGAGTGTTTTTAAGGGGAATGATTGACTTAAGAACTGAAACACACACACACACACACACACACACACCCCTAAGATAGATGTAAATGGAATGTAATAGAAGTGAAATCCTTAAGTAATCATGGGTAAGTAGGATCCTGAGTTCCAGGTAGGGGTGAGGTAAGGAGAGGGTGATATGTGTTTGATTGAAGCAACAACCTCTTTTGTAACAGGAGAGAAAGTAGAAGGCAAAGGTTGAAATCAAGGTAGGTCCATAAATTCTAGAATTTTCAGATTAAAGTATTTTCTAAATGCGGCTTCTATTTTCTCAACAAGAAGGCAAGGTTATTAGCGGAAAGAATTGAAGAAAAAATATGTAAATAATCTATAGCCGTAAGAAATCCAGTTATACAGTTATATTGACATTAATTCCAATTTCCCAGTTCCTCTAGAATACCCAATGATATGCCTTCCAGATCCTGTCTTCTTTCTTTTTGTAGTATATTGGCTTGAATTTTGTAAAATGTACCTTATATTTCTGAAAACACAAGCCTATTTGCATATTGTCATAAATTGGACTCAACAGAGCCAGGACGGTACACATGCTTCTAAGCCATTTTGTCTCCACTGGGGTGAGCTTTGAGGATGATAATCTATGCCATCATTGTTTTCCAAGCTGTCCCAATGGTGGTAAAAGGGGAATAATGATGGTCCTTGATACCAAAGATTCTTTCTGTGATGCCTTTGAATTGAGTCTAGGCATCCTGCTGTGTTTGCTAAGCACTGAGATCCTGGGCAAACATTACCCTCTACGAAGCTTCTTAACTCTTAGAAGGTTAAAGTTTTAATAATTTATTCTTCAACTCAAACTCAAAGATCCTTTCACACAGGTACTTGCATACATTGAGTTTCCTGGGAAAAGACGAGTTTTGGTATTAGCTGGCACAGACTCTATGCCAAAACAGTATTTCCCAGGAAAGGGAATGAAAGAAGGCTGCCAACCTTTTATTGCTCCAGGTAAGTGTATTAAAATGTCATCATTCATAATTAACCTAATTACATGAGACAAGGAGTATTTTAACACAAAATCAGAAAACAAAATCTATCATTGCTCTAGATTGAATACATTTAATTATTTCAAACTTACCAAAGTTTTTATTTTGGAAATCAGCCCTAAACTATACCTTCTCCAATAGTATGACACTTTTGTTTTCAGTCTTCTACACAGTATCTTATTTCACTACTTTCTATACTAACATTTTATGATGGTTTTGCCTATCTCTCGTGCCAGTGTGTAAGTTCCTTGAACATGTAGAGTTTTGTATTGTAACGTTGAACTACCATGCTGCATAAATGGCCCTCATAAATATGTTCTGAAAGAAGAATAGGCAACTACAATTAAAATCAAAATTTTAATTAGCCATCTAAATGACTAATTTGCTTGCTTCTTTTCCTTCCGAGAAACAAAATGTATGAAAGAGATTGATACATTTACAACTTTTTCTTATGATTTGTTTTCCTTATTTATAGTTTCTTTCATAGTTTGAAACATGTTAGTCATATGCCATATATGTTTGCCCCTGTCAACTCCTATTACCTGAAGAAAAAGTTTTTAACTTTTGGCTCATGTTCTTCAGATTTTATTAACAAGATTTTTCAGTAGAACTAGCACATCTTCCATTGGTAGTTATTAACACAGATGCAGTGAGTTCTCTTTTGTCCAAGTAGCACAGTCATTGCTTAAATATATTTGGCAATTTGTAGAGGCAAATGTCCACATTTCTCAAAGTGAGATAAAAGCCTGATCTTTCAAAAATAACAATAGACTATGGAATTTTTTACCTAATAGATGCTAAATTCCTATAATGGCGTATATTATGATAACTGGCTTACAGAAACAATCTTTATCTTCAGGAATCTTGGGTTGACAATTGACAACTGTAATTATTTGATTTTATGCTTTTGCATTAACTTTTGCTTGAATCATAACAAAAAACAATTCTAATTAATTTAAGACAATGCCTATCACACTTTGATTTGAGAAAATAAACCAATTTGACATTTTTCCACAGAAAATTTCATGAATTAAAATTAATGCATGCTATTTGAATTTGTTCTTGTATGTTTATTTGATTGTGCTTCTTTCTGACTTATTTGTACATGTTCTTGACTCTTTTTATAAATGCCTTATGTTTTTCTATCTTAATGCTGGGACCAGAAAACAAGAGTACAGATTACAGGCCTTCAATCCATCATAACTGTGAAGCAGATTCACTAGTAAAAAAAATTTTAAGAAAGGAAACTCACTGTGTGGAAGATAGCAAATATCATCACCATGCCAACCACCAGGAACAGGTGTCAGAACACTTCTATCCACTGCATCCTGGGCTGCAGTTTCACCGATTGCCTAAGTCTGATGAGACAAAACATGCTTACATGAAACAAGTTATATAAAGCAGATTTACTACTTACAGGTAGGCATCAAGGGGTAAAATTTAAAAAGCCTACATTCCACTGTGGGCTGGTCACCCAAGGCTCAAAAAAGCTGCCTGGGATGGATTGAGTTTTGACTGTGCATGACCCAATTGCACCACAGCTGAGGAACCTGGAAAGGCAGCCTGCTGATATAACACAGGGGTCACAGGACTCACTGCACAAAGCTTTGTCCACCTTACTTCCAGAGGTGAGAAGAACAAAGCTTGGGCTGTCCCAGGATGTTTCCTCTAAACTGGAACAGGAATAACGCTTGGACTGTTTGGGACAATTTCACCTTATATCAGGGTATTGCATTACCAGCACATTCCACAGTTATTCTAAGAATTACAGGCAAGAAGAAGACAGGAGAAATACTGAGTTAGTCAAGGTTGTCCAGGGACCCTCAGGCAATAATCACTTTGCAGTACTGGCTTCATGCCCAGGTTCACATGGTCTCATAAGGGCAGTGGCTTGGCTCTCCTTCGCATAGCTCTAACACAAGAATCTGACAAGACTGAGCTCTCCCAGTAGGTCTATCCCTCCTGCCTGGGCTCATTACACAGGTATTCTTTCTCAATTGCTGGCACCACTCAGAGCATGGCCAGGAAGCAGAACAGAAATACCCTGGCCTTAACGCATTTTAGTATGTATATCTGGGAAACTAAGAAGTGGAACTAAGGTCGTTTTGTAGTAAATTCTATTGATGTTAACTTGGGGAACATCTTAAAAGAGTAAATGACTCCAGCATAGACATCTTCTGTGTTTCATTTTCTTACCATCCCAAATGCATTTTGGGTTTTATATTTAATAGCTTCATCCTGAAACAGTTAAAAATTACAGAAAATTATACTCTTCTACACAAACACCAAAAAGAAACTGGGAGAGTGATGCATTTTGAAGATTTTTGACAGTTTTTATCACTCTTTCAAACATCTGCATTACAAGACTATGTAGATGTAGAAACTGTTCTTTGCTTCCCATGTAAGTTATGTAACCTGGATATTTTAGTGTGCAATAAGTTTTTAAGTTATTTGATCCTAAAGTATTTACCAGTTTTATTTTGTAAATGCCTGTACTTTTCTAACGAATATGCTTAGTGGATTCTAGACCTTGGAAATATTCCATTAAAGGAAAATGACATAATTTCCTGAGTGGGATGGATTGCCAGGTTGATAAATAAAAGCAGCATGCTCTTCTTTATACTGTGGTTCTCATGAAATCATAAAATTCCATCATAAAAAATAAAATATAAATTTTGTTTTTCTTAATTATGAAATGTTTTCTCCCTTGAGCCTTTCAAAGACTCTAATATTTTAGTGTAGTTTACTTTGTTTCATAAGTTTTAAGGATTGGGAACCCAAAATATCTAAGACAGGTCTCAGTTAATTTAGAAAGATTATTTTGGCCAATGTTAAGGATGCAACTGTAGCACAGCCTCAGGACATCCTGACCACATATGCCCAAGGTGGTCCAGGCACAGCTTGGTTTTATACATTTTAGGGAAACATGAGACATGGATCAATATAACTAAGATGGACAGATGTTCAGTCACGAAAGGTGGGACAACTTGAAGAGGGGAGGGGGCTTCTAGGTCATAGGTAGATAAATGACAAATGGTTGCACTCTTTTGAGTTTCTGGTTAGCATTTCACTGATTATGCAATTTACAGAAATAGTCACTTAGTCTGGGTTAGTGAAACAATAGGGCAAAGGAAGCAATCAGTAATGCATTTGTCTCATGTGAGCAGGGGGATGACTTTGAGTTCTGTGTGTTCTTTGTCCAAGAAGAATTGCCTTGTGGGCAAATTGTGAGGAAGGTATGTGGCTTTTTTGTGTTTGTAGCTATCTTACTTAGGGGTAAAGCTGGAGGCAGGTGTGCCCTAGCTTCCCTTTGGCTTAGTAACTTTGGGGTCCTGATTATTCTTTTCCTTTCACAGTATAAACTTCAAAAACATCACACTAAGTGAAAGAAGCCAGACACACACAAAAAAATATTGTAGATTTTGTGAGATTTTATTTACACAAAATGTTCAGAAAAGGAAAATTTATAAAGACAAAAGATTTTTGGTGGCCTATGGCTGGTGGTGAGCATGAGGAGGGACTACAAATGGGCATGTCATTTCTTTCTAGGATGATGAAAATATTTTAAAATTAGACTGTTGTGATACGTTCTGTAAATATAATCAAAAATCATTGAATTGTGTAGAACAATAAGTATTTTTTATGGTATGTATATTATATATAAATAAACTATTCGAAATGCTAAATATTTTATCTAAGACTCATATGCTTTATAACAAGGAAATTTGAGTTGTTCTTATAATATGAAAACTATTTAATAAAGTCCAAATCTCTCTTATTTTGTCAATGGCTACCTGATATCTTTCAAAATTATCACGATGTTGTAGAATAAATACATCAATACAGGGCTAGTATATCACTGACACACGAACAGCTTTTATTAATATAACAATCACCTCTGATACTGAAGTAAGACAAGGTGTCCCTTGTAATTTTGGTTCTTTCCTAATAAAGCTTGAAGCACTCTGGTATAAGGAGTAGACCAATGATACGGTTTGGTTCTGTGTTCCACCCACATCTCATGTTGAATTGTAATCCCCATAATCCCGACTTGTCAAGGGCAGAACCTGGAGGGGGGTGATTAGATCATGGAGGCTGTTTACCCCATGCTGTTCTCCTGATAGTGAGTTCTCATGAGATCTGGTGGTTTTCTAAGTGTTTGAGATTTCCTCCTACATATAATCCTTCTCTCCTGCCACCATGTAAAGAAGGCTCTCGCTTCTCCTTCACTTTTCTCTGTGATTTTAAGTTTCCTGAGGCCTTTCTCGTCATGTGGAACTGTGAGTCAATTAAGCCTCTCTCCTTCATAAATTACCCAGTTGTGGGAATTTCCTTATAGTAGTGTGGAAATAGACTAATACATCCAATCTCGGATAAACTTCTCCAGCTGGTTAAGTAAATGTTGAAGGTTTTGGAAAATCATAGGATATATTAAAAGTATACCTCTCAATATCTCCATTGTACTAGGCAACCAACTGGGATGTGGATCTGTGAGGTTTATTATTTAAGCTACAGATGCACCAAGGTGACAATACAATAGAGCTTTCTTCCAAGGGATGTAAAGAACAATAACAGATGAGGTATCTTGGAACATCGGACAAATATTAATCACATATACTTTAGGAAAAGTAATTTACCATACATATAACATATATAGGGCTAATTAATTTTACTTTCAAATAGGTTAAAATTAATAATTAAAAATAAGTGTTTTAAAAAGGGAAACAATAATTCTGTTTTATTTTGTGTGCCAGGTAGTTACCCAGAACTTTATGCAGTGGGATTCTGAGCTCTGGTCATCTTGTTTTTGTCCACCTATGATTGCTACATTTTTTTCCTCTTACTAAATATGACAGCACAAACACACCTCTATGGGCTCCTTTTAATTCTGTATATAATCTTCCCTGCCTCCATTCTGGTAGTATCAGCTCTCTCTTTTCATGATATTCAGGGTTGATTATTTTCAAAGAAACAGTTATGTACTGTAAAACAAAATTTCAGCCAATGATGGACTGCACAAATGACAGTAGTCCCATAAGACTATACCATACTTTCATTGTACCTTTCCTATGTTTACACATGCTTAGATATGCAAATGCATATCACTGTGTAACAACTATCTACAGTATTTAGTACGGAAACAACTGTACAGCTTTGTAGCATAATACATGCCAATAAGTATGTTAGAGAAAACCAACTGTGAGGGAGTAGTGTTTCTAGGGAAGGTTTTAGTGAAATCATGTTTCCAGGCAAATTAGTGTTACCAGGGAAGGTTTAAGTCAAAAGATGACATTCACAACAATCCTTGGATGAGCTGAGAGAATGGTCCTTGTAGATATGTGGGGCAAAGTGTGTTGTGGTCAGAAGAAACAGGAGGTAAGTTAACCCTGAGGAAGTAGTGGTTAAAAGAGCAAATGAGGCCAGTGTGTCAAACCTGGGATGAGCAGCAGGGAGGGTCATAGGAGATAAGGGTCAGTGAGGTAATGCAAAACCATATTTCCTAGCAGGTTGTGGGTCATTGTAAGATGTACAGACACAACTTGGGGACCTTACCCCAAGTGAGATGAAAAAAAAAATACATAGGTAGGTATTACGTGGACAAGTGAGATTATCTGACAGTAGTTAAGAGTATCTCATTCATTCTGTTTTGGAAAAGATTATAGGTCAGAAATGAGGAACTATTAAAGTAATGAAAGTAATCCAGGTATGGATCCACAGGTTAGCAGTGACAGGACTAAGAAGCCAGCACTGGCTATGGTGTTATAGCAGGACTGCAGCTGCTGGGGCACAAAGCCAATGACACTCTTTGAGATTGCTCAACACAGCAGCTGTGTCAGGAGTGGCTATACAGACTGTCCCACAGTGTGATTTGTAGCTAATATTAAGTTTTTAAGAACTACTAATGTTGATTCATAAAACTCCAGTTCATTTCTTAAATGACTGAATATTATTCCATGGGATGGATCGATCGATCTATCTATCTATCTATCTATCTATCTATCTATCTATCTATCTATCTTTGTGTATATATAATATATACATATATAAAACAAACTTGGTAAATATTACATAAATATTACATTATATTACAATAATAGTTAAACGAGTGGCTTCTAGAGCATATTGAGAGTAACTTGGCTTCATTTCTGACTAGTTTTGTGATCTTAAACAATTTACGTAATTAAACTGTATCAGTTTTCTTATCTTCAGAATGGAATTAATAATACCTGTTTTCTTTTCAAGGTTTTATAAAGATTAAATAACTTAATACATGTAAAGAATGCAATTTTTTAAGGAAATGCCATTGCTTAATTGGACTAGATGCTATTATTATTATTATTATTATTCCACTGATGGTGGTGTTATTTATGTATACCCTCTTGGATGGGCTTTAATATTATCAATTTTTCACTATTCTAAACAGCACTGCCATAAACACTCTTTATAAGTGGCAATAAACATTTTATACACTTTTGAACAAGATGTTTCTCCTGGGCATAAATTCCTATGTATTCTATGCCACAGGGTAGGTCTATCTTCAATTTTCTGAATACTGTAAAATCGTTCTTCAATATAGTTGTAATTGTTTATACTCATACCAGCAGTGTATAAGACTTCAAAGTTAAACCGCAACATTACCAGCATTTGGTATCATCTCACTTGGCACCACAAGATAGGTAACCTATTTATGTTGTATTTCCATAAATAGAAGTAAGGCCAAATGCCTTTGCAACTTCTTGTGTCTTCTATTTAGAAATGTCTGTTAATACATTTAGCTTATTTTTATTATTTATAAATACATTTAAGTTTCTGTGGTTTGTCATTTAACTATGTTTATATTGTCATGCTGTAGAACAGATTTGAGCTATAAGTAAAAAAAGTAATAACATTAGAGTATCATATTTTTCTTGTATTTTAAATTTTAATTCACCTCAGATTCATATCTGTCTATAGAGTCATGTATCTATTTATTTTATCTAATTTAAATTTTGGAGAAAGATAATTTTATACCCTGTTTACAGAATAGTCTATTTTTTATCTAATATGAAACGTGATACCATCAAATTTCCAAATGTGTTGATTCCATTTCTGTACTCCTGGTCTGTTTCATTTATCTGCTCATTGATGAACTCACTGGTTAATTCCTTTATTAGTATGTCAATCCCAAATATCTTAATCGGTATGGTTTAATTAATAAGTTTTGGACCCGGTACACCTTTTTTTTTCTGAATTATCTCAAGTTTTCAGGTGACCATAGCCCCTTAATATTCCTTATATATTTATTTTGTCCTATTTTTTTGTTCTCATCACTGGATTTTCTATTTTAGAGCGCCAGCTACTCTTGCTTTTTAATATATCAGTTGGGTATTTCCCTGTGAACAATGTTGACAACAAAACTAACATGGTTGACAAGTACTTGTCAATTTATTTAAAGCATATAAAAGAGCTTACACATTTTACAAAACGCCAGAAGATGAGACCGAGGAATAATCATGATCAAAGAAATCTCTAAAAAGACAAGAAGTCTGAAGCAGGAAGCCTATGACTGCGACAGCTTGAGGAACAGGCTGTTGAGCCTCTGCCTCTGCCATTCTCACCAGGCCCGGTGAGATGTGTTCCGTCATGTCCTTTAATTCCTGTGCCACGTGCTTGAAATCTGGTCTCATGGAAGAGCATGTTCTTTGCTGGTCTTTGGCTTCATTCTCTCTTTCTGGCTTTACAGTAGCTGGTAGAAGAAGGATTCAACACCTTCTGTAGTTTCTGTTGCTTCTGTAGCATTCTCTGCAGGAGGGTTGAGGATGAGGGAGAACTCAAATGGGACCTTCCGAAGCTTTTGTTGTGGCAAACAAACTTCATTTTGTCTTTTGAAATTCAATAACCTCTTTCAGGTCCTCTGCACAGAGTCAGAAATGTATTTTATATAGTTGGAGATATAACGTGGATTTCAGATTCTATCCTGTTTTTATCCACCTTCTGTCCACTTTATTTACAAACACTAAAAAATTTCTCCATTCTGCAACTTCCTCCATAGTGTTATCAGTTTAACAACCTCTCATCTTCACTCATGCGGACTTCTGAAATAGTCTTTGAACTGACCTTTGTGCTTTCATTCTTCTTTATTCTGAAACCCATTTTCCACACAGCCTTCAAAATGCCCTTTTAAAAATGCAAAACACATTCTATCACCCTCCAATTTTTAATATTCCTATGTCTTCCAATTTCACTACAAATAAAGCGCTAACTCTTCTGTGACATGCATCAGCTGGACTGTGACCCATCTGTCTCGGTTTTACCCTTGCTCAGACGAATCTTGACAGAAAACACGGTCACCTGTTTTCTGCTCAGGTCCTTTGTTCTTCCTCTGGCCTCTGCTTGGGTAACTCTCCCACCTGATCTTTGCCCACCTGGTTTCTCCTCATCATTCAGGCTATAATTCAAATATCTTTTCCTTGGAGACACCTGGCTGTCCAGTCTAATGCTGTCCATTTTTCACCCCAGTTACTCTTAATGTATTGTTCAATCATGTATCATGACATGAAGTAATTTTATGTTCTGTATTCTTATGCTGTGTACCTCTCACACACTGGAGTTTAAACTACAAAAGAGTGGAGGCTTGTGCAGCAACATTTTTATGAGTAGTGTTAATGTCTGAAATAGTTGCTACTACTTAGAAAGCACTCATTATTGCTATGTTGAATGAATGAATGAGTATCTGGAGCCTAATTCTTATGCTTCTGTTATGGGCAACCCTTGTCTTTGTTGACACCATTTATTTGGCACTACTCTTTTCAGCTGATAGTTCTGCTAACAGACCCCACCAGAACTCAGGAAAGAATCATAGAGGAAAAAAAGGCATAATTTGTTCTTATATCACCCTCCCTATCCCTATTATACTTTGATCCAAGTAGCAAGGAATTTCTGACAGTCGTGTTTATTTATTTACCTTTTTTTTTTTTCCTGACAGTACTCCATATTCTGTTCAGAGCTAGGCTGACTGCCTTGACAGACTATGCCAGAATGTTATTTTTCTTTCTTAGCTGTGATATCTTTTTTTAATTTTACAGCCTGCAATTTTGCTCCTGTTTATTTGGCTGTTTGATACTTTTTTGCCTTTGTATGAATTTCAACAGTTATTGGAAGAAGAAAGTTCAATCTGTTTCATTTTACCATCTGTTGATAGAATCTCAAATTTTCTTTTGAAGTTTAAAATCAAAGTTTTCTTTTGATTTTAAAGCTGAAGACATTTCACTATATGAGAGGGTGTGTGTGTTCATATGGATGGAAATAATCTTGAGAGAACGTAACTCAAAATATTAGTAGTCATTTTCAGATAATAGAATTGTTCATTTTAATTACTTTAATATGTTTCCTTTAAAAATACATTAGAAACACTGTATTTGAAAAAATAACTAAATATTGTTTAAACATTTAAAAAGAAATCTCTGACTCTAAACAATTCTTATAAAAGTTAATATAGCTGTATTTTGTTCTTTTAACCACTTAAGCATGTAAGAGTTCCAACAATAACTCAACACAAAATAATCTTTTTAATATTAGAGTTAGTTGGTTCACAGAGGGAAAAACAAAAATTAAAGTTCATATGTGACAATAGTTTCACAATTCTGATTACTTGGAAAAAAGGTATTATTTAAAGCATTATATAGTATATGTAAAATTTAAATTATCTCTGATTATACTTTTAAGATGCATTATTATCTATAAGCATGCATGCATTAGAGGAATTGTATGGTAAAACTTCTTAAACAGACATCATTTCTTCCTTTTTATTTGAAACTGAATGCTTTTTCAATCACATTCCAGATGTTAGAATAGGAAAATAAATGAAGGATATTGATAGAGACTGAGAACATGTGGCCACATATAATTGTATGCTGAGAAGATGAAATTAGCAATAGCTATACACTTTAAAACAGACTTTTTGGAATTACTTGATCTAGTTATGAGGAACACTGCAATTGAAAAACTGTATGCCTCATTATGTGTACTGAAATCTGCTCTTAAAAATACAATAATTTAAATAATAAAATATAAAAGTAATTTTCAAGAAAATAATAGAAAATAGAAAATATTAAAAAGCACACACAAGAAACAATATAACTGAGTATCTTGCAACGTTTTTAAAAATTTGCTTATATTGTATTATGCCTTAAATGATTCCTAAGAAAGAAAAAAAACAGAGTTGGTAAAAGTTCCACAAAAAGGAAATTACGAGTGATGATAAACACAAATTGAAGCCCTGATTTTGAAATCTTGGTATGTGACGTTTCTGGAGCTTACTATGCATTGAATTTATAATTTTTTTCTATTTATAAAATTAGTACAAAATAATAAAAATAGTAAAATTAAAATAGTTTTATATTGGTAAATTTTAAGGACCTTATTATGTTATTAAAACCTGCAATAAACTGCAATATAAAAGTTACACAACTTGATAAACAGCTATGTAGTTAGTTTATATTTTCTAAAATTATATATAAATGGCATCATATTTTACATAGTTTTAAAAATCTTTTTTTATTTCAGCATATATTGAGATTCGACCATGTTATTACCCATGCATATGACATGTAGTTTTTTGTTAGCTCATTTTTTTTTTAATGCTGATATGCCCCAGTGTTGATGCCCTGGCTGGAGGCTGGTTGGTGCCCTTTTTCAAACAGCAAAGCCCATACACCACAACTTTCTTTCTGGAGCTCACATACTTTGGGTTCACTGTGTATCTGCCCCAATCCCCAAAGAGACAAAATACCTGGTAGTGAGTCATATGGACCTTATGCCTTGAAGCTGGAGAGTTTATTCAAATTAACCAGTCCACAGCAGTCCTAGGAAACCTAGCTGGTCTCACCCTGCCTGCCATATGTAATCTGTTCCCCAGAGCCCCACCTTGCTGTTACTTCATTCCTGATGTATTCCTGTGTATGGCCCTGGTTACTGCCCTTCTCTTCTTTGGAACTCTAAGTATTTTCCCAGAGGATAGTAAAACCTTTATTCATGCAAAGATCTGTAGTCATATATTCATAGTAGCTTTGTTAATAGTAACTTAAAGCTAGAAATAACCCAAATGTGAATGGATAAATCAATTAATGGTATATTCACACAATGGAGTACTACTTAGCAATAACAAAGAATGCACTATTTATACACTCAAAAACTGCATGCAATGGTTGAATTTCAGTAGAATTATACTGAGTGAACCCAGATTCTCAAATGTTGTCAATCAGACTTAAAGAAAAATATATTTCAGCACTTTCTAGTTATTCTTAGTGAAGGTGTTGCTTCAAACTTTCTAATCAACCATTGCAAGAATTTTGCATAGTTTTAAAAATGGTTTTCTAATTTAATACATTCGATTTTTATCTTTGGGTGTATAAGCATATACTGTAGAATGCATAAGTGTCTATAGTAAAATGGATAGGAAATTTAGTAGACAACATGAAGAACAAGGGAGTAATGCATGCAAAAGCACCACAGTAAACACACTTATATATAGTTATTCTTATGACTGTAGACATAGGGAATCATATGTGAAGAAATAAAGAAATGGACAAATCTGATAGCTAAAAAGAAATGACAATTGAAGAAATGATCATAACTTTTGCCGATCATAAACAAATCCCAAATAGGGTGAGGACGAAATATTATTTTTCTGAGAATTACAATTTTAGAAACCTTTAAACTATTACACAGTTTTTTAATGATTTTATCCAGATACCTGCTATGTTAATTGAAATGTCAGTTTTCATGTACACTTTCTATACATTAATACAACTATGTTAATTCATGTTACATTAACACTGAGCAATGCTTAAAGATAAATGAGACAATACATTTCTGTTCAATAAAATGGAAAAGTTTTACTTTTAATGTAATAAAACATATTGTATTGTATTGAGAAGTACGGTACACTTTATCTTCATTTGATTGATTAATTGATTGTTGAGACAGGTTCTGGCTTTGTCACCCAGGCCAGAGTGCAGTGGCACCATCCCGGCTTATTGGAACCTCCACCTCCTAGGTTCAAGCGATTCTCCCACCTCAGCCCCCTAAGTAGCAGGGACTACAAACAAGTGCCTCTTCACCTGGGTAATTCCTGTATTTTTTGAAGAGACGGGCTTTCGCCATGTTCCCCAGGCTGGTCTCAAACTCCTGAGATCAAGCAATCTGCCCTCTTTGTCCTCCCAGGGTGGAGAAATATGTAACTTTAACTTCTCATCTTATTTTCCCTTACTCTTTCTGCCGTAAGTATTTCATAACTGGTCAACCAAGTACTTATTATGTATATAGGATGCTCTGTGAATTGCCTTAAAATTTGGAGACACAAGAGGAAAACTATACAAATATATTCCGTTCAAGTAAAGTTTATAGAGGATAAAAATAACCATGTACTTAAAGATTTCTTTGTGACAAATAATTTACATGTTATCTCATTTAATCTGCAAATTTTATTTTAAATTAGTACTATTATGCTTGTTTCTCAGAAGAGGAAATTGTAAATTCTTGAAGTTTTTTTTAACTTCTGAAACCCACATAGTAATGTCAGAGACAATTTTGGAATTGAAGTTTTTCTTACTCTAAAACCAGATAATTAACTTTCCTTTTCCAGCTTAACTTCTAATTAGCTGATATTATTCTCTTATTTAATGATTTATGTGGAAGAATATGTTTTTCTAACTCATATAATGTCACTTACCCATCTCAATAAATAGAATTCAGAAGAATATATTTGAAAATATTTTGTTTTGTTATTGTAGTCCAGTTTAAATTATATCAGACAAATGAAGCTTTTTTCTCTCTGTTACATAGGATTTATGTAGTCTGAAAAATTTTTGTGGGAAAATCTGAAACACAGCAGGTACATGGCTGCCTGAAAGGGGGCTCATTAGTGACTTTCATGGATTAATTAGTATGACGGTGGTTTAAAGATGGCAAATTCTACCAAGAGCTGACACCCTGATGATACTGTCCTTACACAAAACATCTTAAGTAAAGAGGAGAATTAGTTTTAAAGTTTTTTCTTGTTATATATCCTGACATGATCTGTTTGCCTACTTTGAAATTGTTTAGGAGGAGGCTGAAATTGAAAGAATTACAAGTCATGGAGGATGTTTTTAACTGTAAATTAATCTTTGCAACTACTTACAATTTTGAGATATGTTTTAAAAATCAATTGTTTACATTCATGAAACCTCATAAATTAAATTGAGAGACCAATGGTCTCTTCTTTATGCAATGCCATAAAAATTAGAAAACTTGTGTTTGCCCTGAAAATAGTAACATAAACATTGATAGAATATAATGTTACATGATAAATGTGAAACAGTAGATAATAAAGAATTGATTTACTGGTATGGGTTAATTATCTGCAAAAATATTGCTAGCCACTTACCAGTATTTAAAACCAGTTTGTAAATACCAAATACATGATAAATTCTAGCTGTTTGTATTTAAAATTTATTCAAATTAAAAAGAGTTTATCTTTCTTATCTGTAGGAAGAGTAAGTTCAAATCTGAAAATAGAATTTTTTTAAATCAAAGCTTTTCCAAATAAGCATGATAAAAATATTTATCATGACTAATAAAATCTTAAAATATAATAAAATTACATGAACATTTCCAACAGATATTTTAAATTTTTAAATACACATTTTATGGCAATTATTAAGTTTTCTTCTAGCTATGTAGTGTTTATTTTCAGACATCATCAGAAATATTTAAATATCTCCTCATATACATTCATGTATTAAAAATCTCACATATTTTATGTATATTTATTTTATTTTTTCTTGCTTTTATGTGATTTTTCAAGTATTGTTGTGTTAGGGCTGGGCGCCATGGCTCACGCCTGTGATTTCAGCACTTTGGGAGGCCAAGCTGGGTGGATTTCTTGAGATCAGACGTTCAAGACCAGCCTGACCAACATGGGAAAACTCCATCTCTACTAAAAATACAAAAATTAGTTGGGCATGGTGGCAGGCACCGGTAATCCCGGTAGGTTGAGGCAGGAGAATCGCTTGAACCTGGGGTGTGGAGGTTGTAGTGAGCTGACATTGCACCACTGCCCTCCAGCCTGAGCAACAAAGTGGGACTTTGTCCCCACCACTGCAAAAAAAAAAATTGTTGTGCTAGACCATAAGCTAAATGATTACTACAATTTCTCTTAACCTAAAATATTTGCTGTCAACATTTATGTGAGTTTTTTTAAATACTTCAATTTTGTAAATTTACCTTGGCATTATTTGTATGGAATTTTATAACCCTTTCTTTCTTCTTGAAATAACATTATTTCAAGGCAAAAACTTGAAATTTAAATGCTCATTGTTTGAGTCACGCAATCTTAAGTATTGGGGACCTGGCTTTAAATAAAGACATAAAGTGTATAAATGCTCAGTCAGCTTAGCACTAAATACTCTAGGGCTCACAAAATGATTGCTAGTAACTAAATCTGGCTTCTTTGGTATAGCAATTAAAAATTCTAACTTTTACAAATTTGGCATGTTATATAATATGGTAGTTAATCATTTTCAAGTAAAAACAGGTATTTTAAGTTCAAATGTTACAAATCTTATGTGAATTTACCTGTAAGAAAACATTCTAAATTATTTATATAAGTGTATAAATAAAATTAGGCAGTAAAAATATGTCTGTTAAAACTATACCAAAGATTTAAAAAATCATTTTAGACTAATTACATTCATAGCCTCAATTGTTTCCCTCTTTCTGTGCCCATGTACTTTGTGATATGACTTTGCCATTCATCATACTGAAGAATTAGTGTCGTTCATTCCTTCAGCTTGGAGTGATTTTGTGACTGACTTTATCACAGAGATTGTAGCGGAAATGATATGCCAGCTCTGAGTCTATCCCTGAAGAAGTTTTGAGTATTTTCTCTTGCATTCCTATGCCTCCCCTATTCTTATGTATGAATATTATGCATCAACTTGTCAGGCCATGAGAAGCTGCAGCATGACCTCCATTGGCTCTTCAGACTACAAGCCTAACCCGCAGATTTTGAACTTGTCATCCTCCGTAATCATGTGAGCCAATTCCTTACAATAAATTGTTTTCTCTGCATATATACATATACATGCCCACTGATTCAGTTTCTCTGGAGTACAGTAATTAAGACACCATGAGAATCTACTGGATGATAAAATACAAGTTGAAAGGAGCTGCCATATTGGCCCTACCCAAAGCCGGTATAAACTATCAGTAACCAATTCAACCAGCAAAGATGAGCAGGATCTCCTGACTCCTGCTGATTTTAAATGAAAGAGCAAGAGATATTTTTTCTATAAGCCACTAGAATTTTTGTAGTTATGAAGCACTATTATAACAATAAATTACTTTGAATTATTAAGCTTTTCTTAAAACTTAAAATTTTGGGTAGGGTATTTCAACAGGACATTGTTTACTAAATGAGTAGCAGAGTTATATTTTGTTCACTTTTTTATTTGTTTAATTAATCATTATTTTTTTTCTTTTTTTAAATTATACTTTATCTTCCGGGAAACCTGTGCAGAACTTGCAAGATTGTTACATAGGTATACACATGCCATGGTGGTTTTGCTGCATCCATCCCCACTTCACCTACATTAGGTATTTTTCCTAATGTTATCCCTCCCCAACCTCCTCACCCCGTTATTGCTCCCCTAGCCCCCACCCCTCAACAGACACCAGTGTGTGATGCTCCCCTCTGTGTCCACGTGTTCTCATTGTTCAACAGCCACTTATGAGTGAGAACATGCGGTGTTTGATTTTCTGTTCTTGTGACAGTTTGCTGAGAATGATGGTTTCCAGATTTATCCATGTCCCTGCAAAGGACACGAACTCATCGTTTTTTATGGCTGCATAGTATTCTATGGTGTATATGTGCCACATTTTATTTATCCAGTCTATCGCTGATGGGCATTGGGGTTGGTTCCAAGTCTTTGCTATTGTAAACAGTGCTGCAATGAACAACGTGTGCATGTGTTTTTATAATAGAACGATTTATAATCCTTTGGGTATATACACAGTAATGGGATTGCTGGGTCAAATGGAATGTCTATTTCTAGGTCCTTGAGGAATCACCACACTGTCTTCCACAATGGTTGAACTAATTTAAACTCCCACCAACAGTGTAAAAGTGTTCCTATTTCTCCACATCCTCTCCAGCATCTGTTGTCTCCAGATTTTTTAATGATTGCCATTCTAACTGGTGCGAGATGGTATCTCAATGTGGTTTTGATTTGTCTTTCTCTAATGATCAGTGATAATGAGCATTTTTCATATGTTTGTTGGCCTCATATATGTCTTCTTTTGAAAAGTGTCTGTTCATGTCCTTCCTCCACTTTTGAATGGGCTTGTTTGTTTTTTTCCTGTAAATCTATTTAGTTCTTTGAAGATTCTGGTTATTAGTCCTTTGTCAGGTAGGTAGGTTGCAAAAATTTTTTGCCTATTCTGTTGGTTGCTGGTTCACTCTAATGATTGTTTCTTTTGCTGTACAGAAGCTCTGGAGTTTAATTAGATCCCATTTGTCCATTTTGGCTTTTCTTACCAATGCTTTTGGTGTTTTAGTCATGAAGTCCTTGCCTACGCCTATGTCCTGAATGGTTTTGCTTAGGTTTTCTTCTAGGGTTTTTATGATGTTAGGTCTTATGTTTAAGTCTTAATTTTAGTGTAAGGAGTCAGGAAGGGGACCAGTTTCTGCTCTCTGCACATGGCTAGCCAGTTTTCCCAATGCCATTTATTAAACAGGGAATCCTTTCCCCATTGATTGTTTTTGTCAGGTTTGTCAAAGATCATGTGGTTGTAGATGTGTGGCATTGCCTCCAAGGCCTCTGTTCTGTTCCATTGGTCTATATCTCTGTTTTTGTACCAGTACCATGCTGTTTTGATTACTGTAAACTTATAGTATAGTTTGAAGTCAGGTAGCATGATGCCTCCAGCTTTGTTCTTTTTGCTTAGAATTGACTTGGCTATGTGGGCTCTCGTTTGGTTCCATATGAAGTTTAAGGTGTTTTTTTCAAGTTCTGTGAAGAGGGTAATAGGTAGCTTGATGGGGATAGTGTTGAATGTATAAATTACTTTGGGCAGTATGGCCATTTTCACAATATTGATTCTTCCTAACCATGAGCATGGAATGTTTTTCCATCTGTTTGTGTCTTCTCTTATTTCCTTGAGCAGTGGTTTATAGTTCTCCTTGAAGGGGTCATTAACATCCTTTGTTAGTTGTATTCCTAGGTATTTTATTCTCTTGTAGCAATTGTGAATGGGAGTTCACTCTTGATTTGGCTGTCTCTGTTTGTCTGTTATTGGTGTATAGGAATGCTTCTGATTTCTGCACGTTGATTTTGTATCCTGAGATTGTGCTGAAGTTGCTTATCTCCTTAATCAGATTTTGTGCTGAGGTGATGGGGTCTTCTAAATATACAATCATGTTGCCTGCAAATAGAGACAATTTGACTTCCTCCTTTCCTAATTGAATACTCTTTATTTCATTCTCTTGTCTGATTGCTCTGGCTAGAACTTCCAATACTATATTGAATAGGAGTGGTAAGAGAGGTCATCCTTGTCTTGTGCCAGATTTCAAAGGGAATGCTTCCAGTTTTTGTCGATTACGATATTGGCTGTGGGTTTGTCATAAATAGCTTTTATTATTTTGAGATACATTCTGTCGATACCTAGTTCATTGAGAGTTTTTAGCATAAAGCGCTCTTGAATTTTGTGGAAGGCCTTCTGTGCATCTGTTGAGATAATCATGTGGTTTTTATCTTTGGTTCTGTTTATGTGGTGAATTACATTTACAGACTTGGGTTTGTGGAACCCACCTTGCATCCCCTGGATCTACTTGATTGTGATGGATAAGCTTTTTGATGTGCTGTTGCAATCTGTTTGCCAGTATTTTATTAAAGATTTTTGCATCTATGTTCATTATGGATATTGGCCTGAAGTTTTCTTTTCTTGTTGAGTGTCTGCCAGGTTTTGGTATCAGGATGATGTTGATTTGTGTTCTCCCAAAATTTATATGTGGAAATCTAATCTCCAATGTAATAGTATTAAGAGGAGGGCCTTTTAAGAGGTCATTAAGTCATTTGGGCAGAGACCTCCTAAATGAGATTAGCATCCTTATAATAAAAAGTTTCAACAGAGATTCTTTTTCCTCTTGCACCAAATGAAGACACAATTAGAAATGCCATTTATGAGGAAGAGGCCCTATTCCAGACACTAAACCTGAGCTCTTCAGCCTCTAGAACTAAAAAGCAATATATTTCTGTTGTTATAAGTTACTTAGTTCTAAGACATTGTGTCATATCAGGCTAAGATAGGTCCAATTATTATAACATTATAAATTAAATGTTCAATGTAATTATTTTTTGATATTGGGTGAGATACTGTTGATGACCTGCCCAATTTTTTGTTTGTTTGTTTCCTGGAATAACACTCAAATAAACACAACACTAAAATTTTGGGCTGCTTTTGGAAAATTCTAATCTAAGGCAACTCACAAGATTGATAAAATTCCTCTGAACTATGATGTGACAAAGAGAGGTAATGTAATAAACGTTCTGCTCATATTACAAGTGCAGCCTGCTTCAGATTTCTTTTTCTAGTGAGTTAGTAGCTATATTCTCTAAGTGTTTGTAGATTTACTCTAAAAGAGGAAACAGATCTTGAATTATAGCTGTTTGACATCACCATCTGATTATAGTTCTAATAATTTATTATTGTTATCTGCCCCACAAATTACTTTTTTTGGGGGGCAATGGGGCTAAGATGGGAGTTATCACCTCTTCATCTCTCAGAATTTTCACAGTGGCATTAATCTTTGATGTCTTCTCCAAAAGGGGTTAAACCAATATCTTAAATTTGAAATGAGGGTGGGAAGTTACTAGGGCTTCTATTAAGCCTTTACTACCATAGGAGCCCTCACATGAGTCCAGCTACTATCAGTGGATCCATAATTCCACTAGAAGTAGTGTTAGATGGATTTGAGCTCTCTATTTAATCTCTGATTTCTTAAAGTCTCCATTATTACTCCTGCACATTTTGAGATTCTTATGATAAATGTATGCTCAGAGTTTATATCTAATATAAATACAGCTATTAATGTTTTCCAAGTTTACAGTCACCCAGAAAATGGAGGATAATCAAAGAAATATTTATGGAATAGTGCTCGCTTCGGCAGCACATGTACTAAAATTGGAACGATACAGAGAAGATTAGCATGGCCCCTGCGCAAGGATGACATGCAAATTCGTGAAGTGTTCCATATTAAAAAAAAAAAAAGAAATATTTATGGAATACACATGTGCCTATGAATCAGGACGAGCTTAGTGTTAGAAACTGTGTTAACGACATAAATTCCCACTACCATGAATTACAGTGCTTAAATTTATCCTTTGATGTATGTCAAGCAACACCTTAACCTGGTGTATATTTATTTTATTTCTAGATACCCCATGATTACATAGCCATCACTGGTGATCCCTCATTAAATAGTATTTTGCAACTATTTTACTCCTGTGGCTTACTGTGATTCTCGTGCTCAAATCAGCATCTACTCCTCCAGGATCATGTCATTTCTACTGAGATGATGAATTCCATCCCAGTATCCCATACATCATCTCTGACCTACAAAGGTGAAGCACAAAAGCCTTCAAAGTTGCTGGTGCCCGCCAACCTAGAGAATGGAATATCCTCTAAGGCTTTATAGGATTCACTAAGCAGTTTGCACATAGTGGATTTGATCTAAGAAATCTATTTTCTGCAACCTAAGATTTTTTTCTCTATAGTAGACCTAGAAACTTTGGTAATTTCAAATTCATTAAATGTGGTCCAATATTTAGTTTAGGCTTTGATTACACAACCTAGCAGACTATTAAGACCATTCTAAGGAACTCAAGTCAACATATGGAATCTCACTTTCTAGAACAGTACATATATGTAAGGAATTTTATCCATTTAAGCCTTATAGTTACTCCTCCTTAATCTAATGCTCTTAAATACCATTTCCACATAAAGAAAATAACTGGAAATTTGAACAACTGAAATATTATCTGATATATTTTAATAAGAAACTCATCTGCTGTGACTATCAATTTGCTAAAAAGAATAGTAAGTTGAGGATGATCTCTCAGGAAACTCATAAAATCTAGATAAGAGAGGACAGAGACTTACACCTGAGATGTATCAGTGGTGATGGTAAGAAATGGTTGAATTTTATACCTAATTTAGAAATAAAACTGATAAGATTTAATGGCATTATTAGTTTGAATTTGTTATTTGATATAGAAGGCCAGGTTCAAGAATTTTGAGCAACAGAGTGAACAGACAACTTACAGAATGGGAGAAAAATTTGTCAAAATATACATCTGACAAAGGTCTAATATCAAGCATCTATAAGGAACTTAAACAAATTTACAAGAAAAAACAAACAATACCATTAAAGAGTGCACAAAGCACATGAACAGAAATTTCTCAAAAGAAGAAATACATGTGACCAACAATCATAGAAAAAAACGCTCAAATCACTTGTCATTAGAGAAATGCAAATAAAAACCACAGTGAGATAACATCTCACACCAGTCAGGATGACTATTATTAAAAAGTCAAAAAATAACAGATGCTGGAGATGTTGTGGAGAAAAATGAACACCTTTACACTGTTGGTAGTAGTGTAAATTAGTCCTACCATTGGAAGACAGCATGGTAATTCATCAATTACCATGAGACAGAAAAAACAACACAGCAATCCCATTACTGGGTATCTACCCAAAAGAATATAAATAATTGTATTATAAAAACACTTGTACATGTCTATTCATTGTAGCACTATTCACAATAGCAAAAATATGGAACCATCCTAAATACCCACCAGTGACAGACTGGGTAAGTAAAATGTGGTACATACATACCATGGAATACCATGCAGCCATAAAAAACAATGAGAGCATGTCCTTTGCAAAGGCATGCATGGAGCTGGAGGCCGTTAACCCAAACAAACTAATGCAGGGAGTTACTATTTACCTTATTTACTAATTCAAGTATCTCATGTTATCACTATAAATGGGAGCTAAACTATGAGAACACATAGATAAATAGAAGGGAACAGTATACAATGTAGCCTACCAGAAGGCAGAGGGTGGGAGGAGGGAGAAGATCAGGAAAAATAACGAATGAATACTGAGCTTAATACCAGGGTGATGAAATAATCTGTACAACAAACCCTCATAATGCAAATTTATCTATATGCTAAACCTGCACATGTACCCTGAACTTAAAACTTAAAAAAAAGATAACTTTTGTTGGTGAATTTGTCTAAAATATTTCAAACATTTTTGGCCTACAGTCACTTTACTCTTTATAAAAGCTATTGAGGATTCAAAAGAGATTTTGTTGACATGGGTAAAATATATTGATATTTATTGTATTAGATACTAAAACAAAATTTTTTTCAAATATGTATTTGTTAATTCACTGAAAATAAATAATAGTAATCCAATACAAGAAGCTTATCATGCACAATTTTATTTGAAAATCTGGCTAAAATTTTCAAAAATAGTGAGAACAGCATTGCTTTACAATTTTTCATGTCTTTAATATCTGGACTAATAGAACACACTTGAATTTTCATAATCAGTTACATGCTGTTTGAGTTAAATTATGTAAAGACTATCTGGTCTTACACAGATATGGTACAAGAAAATGGAGGCATACATTAATAGCTTTTTCAGAAAATTGTGTTTCTACTTCTTAATACTACAATAAAACTTAAAAAGAGGTAGTTTTTTTAAAGGTTAGTTGCAATGTAGAACCTGAAAGCTTATTTATAAATTGCATACTGTTTTACATTAGCCCATCTGAACTTTGAATGGATCTTTTATGCCTGCATGATTTTGTAACATCATGCACTGATCATTTGGAAAATATTAATTCATGGTGTTGTACAAACCATTCCAATTCTGACACATTTTATCATGCAACTTCAAATATCTCATTCATAAATACCAACCACCATGAATCTTATTTGAAAAGACTTGAAGTATCGGGAAACTGTCAAGCTCATGGTGGCAGATACAACCTTTATGAAATTCTAATTTTCCACTTGAAAGCTAGAATGTTATCATTGGCAACAAATGCTCTCAATTTCTTGAAAAGACAAAATTGCTTTATTTATTTTCGAGGAAATATCTGCCTAATGCCTAAATCTTGACTACTATAATTTTTGTGCCAGCAATTATTTCAAGTGAAAACCTTTTTCCATGAAATAAGTAGTTAGTTCAGCTTGTAACTGAAAGAAGTACATAAGTGCTTTTTCTCGAGGACATCATTGAACATTGGTATTCAGCAAAAATACTTCTCAACATACTTTCAATTTTGTCACATATGATGGGGAATTAAGAAAATTAACAATTTGTACTACTTCATTAGGACATTCTTAAGTAAAGCTGTCATTTGTTTGTGTGTGAGTGTGTGTGTATGTGTATGTGTATGTTTGTGCCATAAATGCATGGCAACGAAGAATGTGATGACTTGCTAGTACTGTCAGTGCCACTGTTTTAATTTGTACTAAATTGCTAGCAGGTCTATGCACTGTTGCTTTTGCTTCAACAGTGCAAATCCTAGCCCAGTTTTTAAAAATATATACCAATTAAATCTCAACATTATTTTTTAAAAATTATTTTAAACAGAAACATTCATCAGATTTTGAGATCCATTGGCTTGGAAACTTTATGATTCAGGAGCAGGAGAAATGAGCACGGGATGAACCCAGGGATATTCTGGGTCCACTATGTGATGGAAGTTGGCAAACATTGCTTTTACGCATGACTCCGCAGGCCCCCTCTAACCCATAAACGATGGTAGCATTCTGTGTATCATCAAATATCTGATGGTTATCCAGGGGTTAATGATGCCTCAGAGCCAGCGACAACTATACAAACATCTCAGTATATTCCTTTCTCCATATATTATATCCTTGGAAATGACTCTGAGTGCCACTGGCACTATATAAACATCTCAGTATATTCCTTTCTCCATGTATCATATCCTTGGAAATGATTCTGAGTGCCACTGGCAAATAACAGAAGGAATATTAGTAGTATATTCTTGTGCACTGTCATGCAATATTTCTTCAAGAGTCCTGGGTCTATTCTTTCTCTGAGTCTGTGAACTAACCCATGTCTGTTTGCAGAAGAGGATTTTACTCTATTGTAGTAGGTAATATCTGGACCTTATTTACTAAGTTTAAAGTTATAGATATATAACTTTAGACGTGTGTGTGTGTGTGTGTGTGCGCGCGCGCATGTGCGCACGCACGTGCATGCTGCATCAAAATTGTCTCAAGAAACTCAGCATCTGTGATATATATGTGTGTATATACATACATATATATATGTATGTATATACACACATATATATGTGTATATATATATATACACATATATATATATATATATATACAAAATAGGATTTGGAAAGACTGGCTGTATATTTTTCCCGTAGGAATTCAATGACTGATTAACCACCTTCCAAAGATCTTACTATATCAAACCATTTTGATAACCAGTCAGCATGGCTCATTTTTATAGAAAAGTATCTGGTAATCATAGGTTGCCTTTTAGCTTCTGCTATTTCAAAATCACATTTTTCTTCTAGCATCTTTCACAGACTATGAGTATAGCCATTGCAGATCTTTCTAAGGACGCCGGTATTCTGTTCTCCAATCTACTTTTCATCACCTTGCAGAATTATCTGTTTAGGCTCTCCTGAAGTATACAGTTAAGAAGAAAAAGAAGACCTTGTATGATAATCTACATGAACCTTTATATTTTATTAAATTCTGCATTTCCTTTATTAGAACATAAAAGGAATTTCTGGTCTTCTAATCTCCAGTAGTCCAGATTTCAGTCAACCATTTGGATAATTTTCAGAACCACCTGAATATACTCAAATTAATTCTTTAAATGGAGATCATTGTTTTTAATACACCCTTATAGATAAATATTTTTGCCTTATCTAAAATATGTTTCTTCTTTATGGTTGTAACAAATAAAAAAATCAATTTCTACCAATATTACTCAGCTATAAGTTACAACAATGCTACAATATTTTTGACATATGTAATATCTTTCAGGTAGAATTTTGCGCTTGTCCCTCAGAGGATATGTTGAGATCTGGGCTGACTTATGGATGTGATGGCAATTGGAACAATTTGGGTGCAGTGTGAGGTCAACTGGCATTCCCTTGCAAGGTAGCTCCCTAAAGAGCATTCACTATATTGTTTTTAAATAAGCCAAGACTAGCCCATTACGCAAGTCTGTCACATAATTATACTCATGGTATCTAAATTCATCTAAGGATCTCATTCCAATTCTCACAGTTCCACTTTATTCCAAAATTTCCTAATTTGAAACAATAGATATGACAAGAATATGAATTAACATACATGGCAGCTTGGTCAGGTACAGTGTCTCACAGCTATAATCTTAGCACTAAGGGAGAGAGAGGAGGGAGGCTTGATTGTGCCCAGGAATTCGAGGCCACCCTGGATAAAATAGCGCTACCCTGTCTCTATATACACACAAAAAAATAAAAATTAAATAAAACTTATGTGGTAACTCATCAACTCAAAGTATCAGATCCAGAATATACTGTGTGAAAACAGCTCTGCAATTACAAGAAATAAATTATTTTGGATAGTTGAATTTTCCTGGCTTTTTGTGCTTTGAGCCATTAATTTCAGTTTTGTGTTTATTCTCTACTTCTTATGGTAAGATTGAAGGAGACAGACCATGCACAATTTGTGTTACCATTAATATGTCTTATTGCAGCAAACATTTGTTTTTTTGGAGAATTATGTTAATTGGCTATTCACTCCAGGTAACCAGATAATATAATTTATGCAACTATTTTGCATATGCCATGATCTACTGTGGCCCATTTTTCAATAATAGGTAGATAATAATTTATTTAATAATACCCAATCAAATAATAAAATTATTTTTTTTCTTTTTTTTTTTTTTGAGACGGAGTTTCACTCATGTTACCCAGGCTGGAGTGCAATGGCGCGTTCTCGGCTCACCGCAACCTCCGCCTCCTGGGTTCAGGCAATTCTCCTGCCTCGGCCTCCTGAGTAGCTGGGATTACAGGCACGCACCACCATGCCCAGCTAATTTTTTGTATTTTTAGTAGAGACGGGGTTTCACCATGTTGACCAGGATGGTCTCGATCTCTTGACCTCGTGATCCACCCACCTCGGCCTCCCAAAGTGCTGGGATTATAGGCCCGGCCTATTTTTTTTCTTTAAGTGTCTGTTACAACTTCTGGCTCCAATATTGCACCATTCAAAATGAAACCAGAAAAAAATCAACTACTGTTAACATTTTAGGGTAAAATTGTTAATATAAGAGTATAATTGATATAATCTTTGAGCTCTGGAGAAAGGGATTCAATAGGCAATTCTTATAACTAGTGAATTAAAGGCAAGAACAAACAAACTTCAATTGCTTAAGTTCAGGAAAATCAAACTGAAATAGACAGCCACTCCTCTGCTCCCATATCTTTTTCTTGCTGTCCAAGAAGAAAGAAACTTGACATGGGAACACTAAGTACAAACTCCACCATCAAAATTGTCTCAAGAAACAGCATCTGTGATTTGGCTAATTAGAAGGTTTTAAAACAGGAAAAATGTATTTGTCCTTTTTTGCATTCAAATATGTTATGAATTCAGTCAATTGAGATTTAATTTTCTTCCAGAACTCCAAGAGTCTTTTCTAGTTTCTATATTAAAAAGAGATACAGAAAAAGTTGTAAATGAATACAAGTGTGTATCTTCTATTTTCAGTTCACTATGTCTGCATATTGCTTATTACCTTCAGTAGCTTCTTACCGTCTTCAATTTTTAAAATATTAAGTAAGCATAAATTATGTTCTAGGTACTCTAATAGTTGATAAGAAAATGGTAAGCTTTATAAAGCCTAACATCAACAAGATAAGGCCAAAATAAAGTAAATAATTTGGACAAGTGAATTGAATAGGGAAAATATAGCATAGTATGGCAATGAATGGGGAAGGTATGTAAGGTGATGGAGTGTGAAGGAGTGAGTTGTAAACTGATAAACAAAGAAAAAACAAACTGGTTAAGCTATTCTATGTGTGGAAGGCAGGGCATTAGGCCTTATCAGACTCCTAATGATTTTTAAAAATAACTTCAACTTGTATTTTAGATTCAAGGGGTCCAAGTGCAGATTTCTTGCATGGGTATATTACATGGCAAGGAGGTTTTGGGTGTGAATGATCCTATCGCCCAAGTAGTGATTTTCACTCTTATGAACATAATAATAAGTCTTCAAACAGATGTGATTTCTTTCAACACATTACCTGACCCAATGTTTATTTTTTTAAAAAGAAGCTAAACTGAATTACAACCTGTAATAGGAGAAAAAGCTTCATGACATTGGGCTTGGTAATGATTTCTTGAATATGACACAAAAAGCACAAGCCACAAAAGTAAAATTAGACAAATCAATTCAATTACATCAAACTAAAAGTCTTCTGAACAGCAAAGGAAACAATCAACAACATATAACGTAAATAAAAACCATATAACCTAAATAATGAAAATATTTGTAAACCATACATCTCATGAGGTAATCCAAAATATGTAAGGAACTGCTACAATATATGGCAAAAACACCAATAATCACATTAAAAAATGAGCTAAGTACTTGAACAGGTATTTCTCTAATCATCAGGAACATACAAATTAAATCATAACGAGCTAACATTTGTTGGCACAGCTATTATGAGAGAGAAAAAATGAGAAATAAAGAAACAGAGAAGGAAAACGTGATGGTAAGAAGGTGGAGAAATTGGAACCCTGGTACACTCTTGGTGGAACTGTAGAATGGTGTGATGTGGAAAATAGTATGGCAATTCCTCAAAAATTAAAAATAGAGCTACCATATGTTCCCAAAATCCCACTTTTGGATATTAATCCAAAACAATTGAAATCTGTTTCTTGAAAGGATATATGCACTTCCATGTTCATTGCAGCAATATTTACTATAGCCAAGCTATGGAAACAATCTAAAAGTTCAACATGTGAATAGGTCAAGAAATATAGACACACATACAATGAAATACTATTCAGCCTTGGGGAAAAAAAAAAAGAATTCTGCCATATGAGACAACATGAATGAAGCTGGGGGACATTATGTAAAGTGAAATAAATCAGTATCAGGTGGACAAATACTGCATGATTGCACTTACATGAGGTATCTAAAATAGTCTTATAGAAACAGAGAGTGGAATAGTCATTTCCCAGAGGTAAGGGTAAGGGCAAACAGGAAGTTGCTTTTCAGGGAGTATGAAGTTTCAGTTATGTAAGATGGATAACTTCTACAGGCCTGCTGTACAACATTGTGCCTACACTTAGCAATACTGTATTGTACACTTAAAATTATGTTGAAGATAGCTCTCATGTTAAGTGTTCTTACTGCAATAAAACAATAAATACAAATAAATTATAAAAATAAAATCAGTATACTACGCAAGTAATTAAATGGTTACTTTTTATTCTGATAGTTCAAGGGTCTAGACTGAGGGTTGGTTTTAGGCCCAAAGAATGGTTTAATCTTTTAATTGTTTTATTTTACAAACAATCCTAGACATTTTATGTAACAGGTTACACATGACTTCACATCTCAAGCCCTGCCAAATGTATGTGCATTTATAATGTACCCAATACCTTTACACTCACTTGAATGCCATATTACAATCATTTGTTCCATGAGAAGATAAAGATTAGATGTTGCATAATACCACATCTAGAATTCTAATTCCAAATGTAATGCTTTTTTGAATCATTCTTACTATCTCTTAACAATATCCAGATAACTGAATGACATGATACTGTAGTTAAATAATGCCTTTGTAACTGGTCAGATAATTTGAGAGAAAATAATTTTCCTGTAATTTCTCTAAGCAATTTACTTAATACTATATTGATTTTTATTTATGTAAAAAGAAATGGTTGAATACTATTGATTTGCAGGCTACAGAGAGTTTAACAGTTCATAAAAATACTTAGATTCAAATAGAATTTGATTAAATAGGAAGACTTTTGAATCCTACCATTCTCTACACTGCTGTTTTCTCTTCAAAGCACAAAAGTCACAAACACATGAGAAATTTTTGTTGCTGTTTCTACAGTTTATTTTGCATCCAAACTAATTGCTTTAGATTAGCACAGAATTGTTCACATACCCCTAGACAGTAACATGTACAATTTAGATAATGTGATATACTCAGTGTTACATTGCTGAACTTACTGCTGATGTTCTAAATCAAGCAATATCAAGAAAAATGTACCCTGAAGTGTTAAGACTTTTTGGTTTCATTTGTTATGCACACTGCTACAGAAATTCAGATATTATAACTTGGCATAGTGTAAGGAAATTATTACAATATACAGGCTTATAAAATTCTCCTCTTTATCCAGAATTGCCTGACTTCCATATTGTAATGGAATCTATGTGGACAATAAAATTCTGGTAGATTTTGTGTTAGTTTTAGTACCTTGGATAAAAGTAACAGAATCTGATTTTCACCACTCACACTAAAGGGTAAAGCAAAATGTCTGGACTAAGCTAGAACCCTAGGCTTCACAATACTTAGAATAAAAATAAATTGTGGTGCTCTCATGAAGGAGAATCAATATCAACTGACCAAAAATTAACCACACTTTCTAAGGCAAAATCATCTATGTCATAGTTTACCTTTACCTGGGACTCCTAGAATCTCTACCAAAACCACATACACACACACACACACACACACACACACACACAGACACACACATCTTACTAGGTACCTTTTTTCTATTAACAATTTTTAAAATAAAAATATTTGGAGAAAAAGAAGCTTATATCTATGCTTTAATTTATAAATAATTATATGTAACACTGGAGAATTTTATTAAAGTAGAATAATTTTAAACTACAGTGTTTCTCTTTATTTTTTTTTCTTCTCTTTGTTTTCCTTTCCCTTTAGTCTAAACAGGTAACAGACAATTCAATACACTGCTGAATATTTAGAACATTAGTTTTTTAAGTAGCAGTAGGTTCCTCTTTTCCCATAGAACAGGGCTGGGTTTTACACACATAAAAATAAAAATTTATCATGCTAATTGTAGTCCAAACAAAGCGTAAATAATGATAAGAAATTTCATTATACACTTTCTTGACTGATTTGGAGAAGCTTGATTAGAATGCATTTTTTCATTCTTTGATGTTTTGAATGCTTACATGTTATGGATTTGTTAGCATTTCTGTGATACATTTGCCCTCTATAAAGGTCAAGTTGTGTGTCATTGCTATTCTAGCTTAGTATACTGTCACTATAATATTGAAATCTATTCATAAGTAATGAATGGTCCAAAAACTTGCCACTCTGCAAAATCTAAACTGAACCTGATAGAAATAGTCTCTTTTTTAAGCAAAATAAGCTGTAAACAATTTATTCTTATTATTTAATCAGGGAACCATATCCCAGTAACAAGATGAATATAATCTTATGAAAAATCAGTTGCTGTCTGAGAAATGTCATACTGATTATTTATTTCTGGAAAATGGAATTTCAATTTTGGTACTCTGAAGTCCTTAACAGAGTTCTCTAAGAGGCATGGTTTCATTGTAAGCTGAAGTAATGTCACCTTAATTGTCATGACCCTTCCTTGAACAAAGAGGATTAAAATGTTTGTTACGTAAAAAGGACAAGTGACTACAGAGAGATTATTGATTAATGGCTTTTAATTTTTTTCAGGGGATGTTGCAACTAAATTCCAAGAGAACAACAATAATGATAGATATTTCAGGTCAGGAATTAAGGAAAACAGATTAAATATTTGTAGTAATGCCAAATTTATAAATTTTTAAATCCACTGTACACTTATTTCAACCAAATCACTATCTTTGTCATTGCACATATATAATCTTATTTTATACCCACAACCATATTTACTATATGATACTATTGAATAGATGAAGGAAATATCCCAAAGAGATGTAAAGTCAAGCTCCAGTGTTAGCTAATAAAAGATTTTAATAAAGGTGTTCTTTGTTGAGGCTTTCACTCTCAAACATATAATATTAACTAGGAAGGAGCTAGTCCTTAAACATCTGGCCTGGCAAGTAACAGTTAGTATAAGTGAGAAGCTTTGAGCTTTGAACTTAACCATCCTGGCAGCTTGGTCCTTAGTGCCTACAGCAGTGTCCAGAGTGGCCCAGGTGCAGGTCATTAAGTATATAGCAGTGGGAGCAGGGATTTTACGTAAAACTTGGCCACAGGGATTTTAGGTAAAAATTGACCACAATTACATACCAATGTATTTTGTGTAGAATATATGTCAACTGTTTTTGAAAACTCTTCTTTCAATATTATAATAGATAGAAAAATAGTGAATCTGAGTTTATAGAATACAGCTAATTTAGAAGACTGAGATTATGTTCCTTATCCTAACCTGTCCTATCCTCAGATTTTGTTTTTTCTTTATGAGTCCTGCCTTATTTGAAAATGTCTGTGCTAAGTGGTAGCCTGAAGTGTGACACCATTGTCCCAACACTCCCATTAACCTAGTATGAGCCAAATGATCTTAGAGATGATAAAGACATATTAGGGAACTAAAGTGAAGGAGCTGACTCCTATCACCTGTCCACAGGGACAGGTTTCTTACTAGCTTTAAGGATTTGGACAAGTTGCTCAAATTTTATAAGTTGAAATTTTTAAGTGTTAAATATATAAACCTTGATATAGCTTGGCTCTGTATCCCCACTCAAATCTCATCTCAAATTGTAATCCCCACATGTAGAGGGAACTTGGTGGGAGGTGACTGGATCATGGGGGTGGTTTCCTCCATGCTGTTCTCATGATAGTGAGGGAGTTCTCATGAGACCTGATGTTTACCCTGTGTTCTCTCTCTCCTACTTCCATGTAAGATGTGCCTTGCTTCACCTTCACCATCTGCCATGATTGCAAGCTTCCTGAGACCTCTCCAGCCATGCAGAACTGTGAGTCAATTAAAATTTCTTTCTTATAAATCATCCAGTCTCTGGTGGTATCTTTATAGCAATGTGAGAATAGACTAACACAAACATTAACATCATTGTGTCAGATTACTAAATTACTGTAAATTGACAGCACTAACACTATTCTTTGCCTTATCTACAAAGATAAATGCTTTGTATTGCTGCTTTGCTTAACAATGCTACTTTGAGTCTTGTGTGGTTCTGTAATACAGTGCTAGCTCTAATAATGTTTTTTATAACTTACCCACTAGTAAGGTTACAATGTTGAGCCTTTCAGTCACTAGAAGAAAATGTTTTGAATTAATAATTGCAGAACTATGGAGTGTGTTTACATTTACATTACATTACTTTGCTAATGCAATTAGTAGTACGTTTTACATAATGACAATAAATTCTTCAATCATAGAACAAGATTCTATTAACACCTCTACTCACAAATTAGATAACATATTAGATAGAAAAAAATTTGAATTACATAAATCATCAAAATCCACAAAAGGAGAATATGCAGCCTGATTAGCCTGTTTCTATTAAGAAAATTGAATCAATACTCTTCCACAAAAGGAAGTATCAGAAACCTATGGTGCCATTTGTGAATTCTACTTAACATTTAAAGAAAAAAATAGAAACCAATATTCAACAAATTGATCTATAAACAGAAGCAGAGAGAACACATCTTGATTTGTTCTGTAAGGTATACTTTAACACTAAAACTAGTTAAAAGACCTTGAAAGAAAGAAAAAGTTATAGATCAGTATTTCTCATGAACTTAGATGCAAAAACTCTCACTATTAGCCAGTTCAATCAAAAAATATGTAAATTATACACCATGACCAAGGATGGACTCCTTTGTAGTTTAAATACAAATGCTTCTATGTAGAAATACATACGTATATACACTAATTAGAATATGTATATTTTAATTATATATACATGTGTATATATACACACACAATTGTTTGCTAGCTTCGAGGGTCAACAAACAATGACATTCCATTAGCAACAAGCACGTCTAGAATCTATGTCTTAGTTTCTTATGCCTTTCTAACATAATAAGCGAAGGGTCATCATATGTGACCTATATATAGCAACTTTTTTCTAAAAAGTAAAGCATTGAAAGGCAAAAATAAGAATTAATCTTACAATGGAAAAATCTGACAAACACTATCTCGTACAGGTATTGTAGGTCAGCAGGTAGAGTGATAAATCATGTCGATTATATGAAACCTTGGTATGTTGTGATGGAAATCGCAACTTACTTCTGCTATCTTATGCCAAAAATATATATGACATAATTTAATCATGAGAAGATTATCAGCAAATTCCAATGTAGGGATATCGTACAAAAACACCTGACCAGTAGTTCTCAAAATGGTCAAGGTCATCAAAAACAAGGAAAGTCTCTCACACAAGAAAATGCTAAGAAGACAAAAAATGAATAATATATGGTATTTAGGATGGGATGCTGAAACTGAAAAATATCACTAGGGAAAAATGGGAACAATTTAAGAGACAGGAATTGAAAAAATAAAATCTCTCCCAATAAAGAGAGAATTCATTTTTGAGCAGCAACCCATGTGTATGTCAATAGGATCCCATCATACAGTACTAACTTGAGTGAGAAGTACTTCTTAAAAGTGCTCATAAAATAACCTTACATGCAACATCATACCAGTATGATCTTTATTTAAAAAATAAATATTACCTGCTATTATGTTTTATTGGACTTGGAAGAAAAAAATTGATAGAAAAATGTATTATTAACAATGATTTATCAGATGAGAAGAATGTCAGCTATTTTTTTTGTATAACACCAACTCCTAAATTAAACAACAAAAATAAAACCACACACAAAATAAAATTTACCAACAAATGCTTTCTTAAAGGATGACAAATGACTTATTCAGAAAAGCTTCACACTTCCAACTCTACACCCAATAAATTATTTTAATGAAAGAAACTAGTAATTATAATTCCTCAGAATAACAAATCAAAAAGCTAAATCTCATATCCTTTATCCTAAAAGTGTTAATGCTATTCAGTACAAAATCATCATTTTGCTAATTTGCTTCTATTTTTCTTATAAGTTGCATGTTTGTTTATTGAGGTCATGTAAAACTATGACCTCAGGTACTCACATACAAATAGATTAGCAAGTGCTAGTTTTTTGTGAAATACATTGTCTTTGAATATTTACAAAAGTACTAAAATTTACATATATGTTAATTTAAAATATTGTATCAATTTTATATCACCAAAAAAACTAAATAAAATAAGTTAGTAATATTTAATATTAAAATGATAACAATATTAATGGAAAAGGTTAATTTGATATACTGATTTAAGAATTTATTTTATAGCTATATATTTATATATTTTAACAGATTTCTTGATTTGTGAATAAAAGAATTTCTCCTTTTTCTTTAGTTGAATCATTTTATTTTGATAACTTTAACTGTCTTAAAAAAATAGCAGTTTCCTTTCCTTTTAGTTTATTAGTTAACAACTCTGGTATTGAATATTCCCAGATATATCAATATATTGATCATATTAATGACATAAGTTGAGTACTACCATGTATATAATATATCCTGAATTTAAATGAGAATGCAAAAATAAATGGATATTATGAATAAATCAAATATGATTATTTATTTTAGGATGAGTATCTGAAAGTGGAATTGCTGAATAGTTTGATAACTTCAACTTCTGAATATAAGAAATTGCCAAACTGTTTTCTATAAAAGCTATTTTCAGCCTGAACAACCTAGCTGTATACATTTTTTTCAGTTCTTGCCTTTATCAGTTTTTATAAAACTTGTTAGTAACTCTAATGTTAGTGAACATGTGTTTCTTATCAGTCATCCAATTTTTGCATTTTTAGAGTTAGGAGAGAATAAATTCTGTCCCTGTTAACTTGGTCATTGACAAACATCTTTCAATTTGACTTGTAAAATAATGTACCAGCATTTTAAAACAAAAAGTAATTTAAGAAGGTAACAGTCTGAGAATAGAAAATACTATTTTAATCAAAAGACAAAACAAGATTACTAAAATTATAATTGTATATGTGTGTGTTTAGATAGTAAATGGAATCAAATTGCCAAAACCAGAGCTAATTATTTGAAAAATAATAAAAGAAAAAGCAAAAAAACATGGAGGGAAATAAACAAGAATATATGCTGTTAAAACAAATGTAGTGCAGCAGGAGAAAAAAGACTCAAGGACTTACAACAATAATTACGTAAATAAAGAAAATCGAATTATTTGAGCTTAAGAAAGAAGTGGTGGTTAAGATGGGAAAGATTACATCGCTAAGACCCAAACATTCTTAGCACTAAAGATTTATGTGTAGGAGTATTTTCTTTTTCTCCAAAATAGCAAGATTTGTCTCTGCTGTACTTCTTGATAATTCTCTGTAGGTTGATAAAAATATACTTAAAGGTGATTTCTAAGAAATTTTCAGAAAGAACCTTTCCAAAAAGAAAAGAAAACCTAGATCCCTATTATAAATTATCAAAAACTGCCATTTATTGTAACTAGCACACTGTAGGAATATTTATTAACACATAATATACCAATACCAAGCACTGTCTCTTTTAATTTTGACACCTATGATTTTTTTTCTTAAATATTTAACACTTAAAAATTTCAACTTAGAAAATTTGAGCAACTTGTCCAAATCCTTAAAGCTAGCAAGCAACCTGTCCAAAATGTGACCTCTAAGCTCGCTGACCCTACCGCCAAGGTTTCAACCTCTCTACTTCATAGGCAGTGTATTAGTCTGTTCTCATACTGCTAATAAAGATGGTATGCCTTTGTCAGGTATCAAGACTGGGTAGTTTATAAATAAAAATAAGTTTAATGGACTCACAGTTCTACATGGCTGGGGAGGCCTCACAATCATGGCACGATTCAAGGAGCAAAGGCATGTATTACATGGCAGCAGGTAATAAAGAGCATTTACAGTGGAACTCCACTTCATAAAATCATCAGATTTTGTGAGACTTATTCACTACAGTAAGAAAAGCAAGGGAAAGACCCATCCCCATGATTCAATTACTTCCCACTGGGTCCTTCCCACAACACATGGGAATTATGGGAGCTAAAATTCAAGATGAGATTTGGGTGGGGACAAAAAAAAACATATTCTGTCCCTGGCCCCTCCCAAATCTCATGTCTTCACATTGCAAAACTAATCATGCTTTCCCAACAGTCCCCCAAAGACTTAACTCATTTCAGTATTAACTCAAAAGTCCACAGCCCAAAGTCTTATCTGAGACAAAGCAAGCCCTTCTATGAGTCACCCCACTTCTTGTACCAATTTACTGTATTCGTCTGTTCTCCCATTGCTAATAAAGACATACCTCAGACTGGATGATTTATAAAGAAAACAAGGTTTAATGGACTCACAGTTTCACATGGCTGGTGAGGCCTCACAATTATGGCAGAAGGCGAAGGAGGACCAGAGGCATGTCTTACATGGAAGCAGGCAAGAGAGAGCATTTGCAGGGGAATTCCCCTTTATAAAACCATCAGATCTCATGAGACTTATTCACTTTCACAAGAACAGCATGGAAAGACTCCACTCATAATTCAATTATCTCCCACTGGGTCCCTCCCACAACATATAAGAATTATGAAAGCTACAACCGAAGATGAGATTTGGGTGGGAGTACAGCCACATCATATCAAGGGTAATCAAAATAATAAATTTTAAATCAACATAACCTATTTTTATTATTCAAATATGCTATCCAGGCCAACCTGTATTTTAAACAAAATGAGTGGAAAAATGTAACCAGAAAAAGTACCCAGATTAAATGCCTCTCATATCTAATATTTTTGAAAACACAGTTAACAAAACCTTTTAAAATTACTGTGGGGGTCAAAAAAGCCTCTGAAATGAAATTTTGAAAGATTAGTGATTAAATTACTTTGATATTTCCCTTGATATTTTATATATATATATATATATATACACACACACACATACACACATATCTCATCTATTTATATATATGATTAAATATACATCACCTAATTTTTATATGTATACAAATAAAATCTCTCCAGAGAAAAAGAAAATTCTTTTTTGTATGTGTAAATACACCCGATTTGTATATTAATAAATTTATCTTTACAATGATGAAATTTTCTCATTTCTCTCTTTTATTAAAACATTTTTTTCTTGTGTTAGGATCACCTAATTGTTGAATAAATTTTCAAATCATTTATTTAAGCCTTGTTGTAACCAAAGTTGAATTAGAATACTCAGCACTTCCTATAAGGACTGTGAATTCTGTTACATTAAATCAGTTAAAATAATTGTCCTCAACCTAAGGCCTTTATGAATAGGTTCTTTGATTATCAATATCTCCACAACTAAATTAAAAGTTTTCTAATGACATGTATAAAACTATCTTGGGAAGATCAACAATTTTCTTTCCCTCCTTCCTTCCTTCCCTCCTTCCTTCCCTCCTTCCTTCCTTCCTTCTTCCTTCCTTTCTCTTTCTCTTTCTCTCTCTTTCTCTCTCTCTCTCTCTCTTTTTTGGTTTGAGACAGGGTCTCATTCTGTCACCGAAGCTGGAGTGCAGTGGAGTGATCACAACTCACTGCAATCTCCACCTCCTGGACTCAAGCCATCCTCCTACTACAGCCTCTGAGTAGCTAGGACTACACCACCTTGCCTGGATAATTTTTATGGGTTTTTCTGGAGGAGACAGGGTTTCATCATGTTTCTCAGGCTGATCTGGAACTCCTGGGCTCTAGCAATCCACCCGCCTAGGCATCCCAGTGTTGGGAATTATAGGCATGACCTGCAGAGTCTGGCCCAATAATATTTAAACCATAAACAGGATATAAACGATAATATATAGCCTGTTCTCATTGAATACAATTCCAATCATCCCCAGATTTCCATTTAATATAACTTTCTCTTTTATGCTGTCTTGAATGCAAATGAAATGGAATTTTTGCATATCTTTGGAATATAGTCTCATACCAAATGATATTGATTTTTCTAAGTTAATTCTTACTTTTTCATGTACTTTTTGATTAGAAAGCAGTATCTTCCTATTAATTTACTTTATTTAAAACAAGTAATTTTCCACTTTATATAATTTTATTACATAGTTTCTCATTTTCCTGAAGCTCATTGGCCACGGTAGATAAAAAATATTTCTCCCTTAACTGAAGGTGGACTGACATTCTACCCAATAAGACCAGTCTGGTATTGAAGAATCATTTAACCTGAAAATTCCTAAGAGAAATCCATTATTTTCTCTCCATTTAAAAAATACAAACAATTATCCCAAACTGTTTTTATTACATAGTCAATTAATTTAAATTGCAAGTATTTCAGTAACAAGAACCCTTGCCAAATCTCTTGTCTCAATTCAAGCTGCTAGGAGATGGAGTCTTATAAGCATTCTGTTTCCTGACTGAACAACGGAGGATTTTCAACTTTTGCTAAATTTTTAAGAAATATTTTATATTAAACATTATATTTTGACATAATAAAATCCAGAATAAATTATGGCAAAATATACCAACACAGTTTATAAACTTATAGAAACTAAAGTTAGTAAACTGTCTTTTTTCTAAATAATTTATGTTATTTACATATACCAATAGTTCTTTTTTTTTTTAACTTCCCTGTAGTAAAAGAGAGTACAAAATGCAAGTGTTTTTCCTAAGTTTAAGAGAGTACAAAATCAGTTGCAGGAGCAAGTAAATACAGTTGGGGCCAAAAAGACTGGCTCTACTGCTTTTAACTGAAATATATGACAATAACAAAATCACTTTCAAATATGAGGTAATCAAAATCAATTATATATATATAAATACATACATGTAACCTCTGCAGAAAATTTGAGCTTGAAGAATATGTAAACTTTGTTTCTATTTTTTCTTAAGTTTCATTAACATTCTTTAAAATGAAATCCCTGTCTTCTCAATCTATATTTTTTAAGAACAAAATTTTCACCTGATCCAACTCCTGTATTAATTGCATATTATTTAGTCCTTCTTTGCCAAATCATACACATCACTTTGGTTAAAGTTATCTCTATAGAAAAAATATCTAATATGAAAATAAAATATGCTACAAAAAGCACAATATTATATCATTTTTCTGGACTGTAAAGTAGAAAGTCTTTATTTTGCTTTTTAGGCTTTCTAAAACTTTCTTTAAACATGCAGTCAGATTTTTACATTTGACCCAAAACTTAGAGGTTTATCTGTAGGCAATACTTGGAAATAAATTTGTAATGAAAGCCATAATGTACACTCATGAGCATTTGGAAAAGGAATTAGATTTTTAGAAAGAGAGTTGCTCTCTATTAATTTCTCACGTTTAAGAACATGACATCTCATGTCAGTACTGTTGTACACCAATGACCATAAAATAGGAAGTCAGGTTTGTTGCACACCTACCTTCAGTGATTTAATTCCTCACGTAGCAACAGAACTCCCGAGGGTAGTATTGGGTATTCCTCCATTTATCATAAGTGTTCTTTTATTGCACCTCATGCGGTTTTATTTTGTCTTTTTTCCTCTGTGACACCTATTTGAGATAGCTGTACTGTGAAGACTCCAATGGGCTGGGTGTTACAGCTCTGCCAGTTCACTGATGACATTTTGATTTATGTTACTTTTCCCGTTGAGCTGAAAAGGAAAGAAACATTTTTGGTGTTTCTTTTCCCCCCACTTACAGGAAATTATTTTTAGATACAGGAGAGTGTAACATTTTAAATTTCATTACAACAAAATTTTGATTTGTAGTACTATGTTGATTCCTTTAAATTTTATATTACGATTCATCATTTATGTCTCTTATGCTGCTTGTCAGTCATCATTTTGTCATACTGCCATACTGAGTCTGTATATGAACACTGTGTCCTTCAGTGTTCAAAAATCACATTCTTAGAATTATTTTGAAGACATCTGTTCTTTGAAAAGTATTATTTATTTCATTGTGCTCAGTGGTCCGTTATAAGAGTCACAAAAGCTTGGAACTAACATGTTAGACTTCAAAATTCTCCTTGTTTGTTATCTTAATCACAAGATTCCCAATGATGTTTTCATAAGTTTGAGCTTCTGCCAGTTTAGTGATGCATAATACAAAAACACTGAAAGTTATCTTTCATTATATTAAAGATCTTTGTTTCAGGCATCTATAATGCAATAGCAAGTGGTTCAATTTCATGAGAATGAACCTTAAATTTTTCAAAATATAAAAATATGCTATAAATAATTAAAATTTGTTGATTGTGTTCAGTATGGTTTTATTGTCTTTGCATTATATGCTATCTGAAAAAATTTAATCAGATCTTGTAAATATTTACAGATTGCATATTAGACTCTTTCAACATTTGATTTTCATTTACACTTCACAGGAATACTTAGTGCTTGACATTATTTTCATTTTTTAAAAATAGATGAAAACAAAGAGGCACAGACAGTTAAGGCAAGCATGATAGTGGGGAATCATTTTTGTTTATGTGGGTAGTGGAGCTGATTTTTAATATCAGCTGTTGAAACTTGAAATCTGCTTCTCTACAGCAAACCATAGCTATGCAAGATTTCTAACTTTTTGGGTTAACTAGAACTTGTCATTTCTATTATATAATTATTTTCTAACCTATATTTGGGGTTATTTGAGGGAGCCAGATATAGCTAATTGTAGTTCAAGTCATGACATTTTTACATAAATCTGTATTTTATGTTTAATACTTTTCTGCAGTTCTTTGCATACTGCATGCTAATTAGAATAATTCTGGCACAAAGTTACAGTTCTGCCATTGGTATCTTTTGATGCCAAAATGCAAGGAAAAGAACTGAGCTAACATGTTGATACTTGAAACTGCAAGAGATGATTTCTTTGCTAAATTTATCCTTCTGTGGCTTATATTTACCTTCAGAGTGTTGTATTTACATTATAATGGCTAATCACTTTTATCTTTTAATATCACTCATTAAGTTATAGGTAATTTAATATTTTGGTTGAGTTTAACTACCATTTATAAATATATTTTCTCTAGGAATGCACACATGGGAAGACATAAATTATCATAAATTGCTTTGTACTTTGTAAAATAATAGCTTTACTGAGATATAACTCACCACTATAAAAATGTACATTTTTAAATTGTAATTCAGTAATATTCCCTGAGTTGTACAACCATCAATATCTAATTCTAAAGCATTTTATCAAGCCTGCAGAAACCTCATGCCCATTAGCAGTCACACTCCATTTTCACAGCCTTCAGGCTCTGGCTTCCAGGAATCTACTTTTTAGCACTATGCATTTGCCTAATATAGACTTTCTACATAAATGGAATTACACAACATATGACTTTTGTTATTGGCTTCTTTCAATTAAAGTTTTTAATGCTTATCCAGAGTGTGTTATGTATCCATATTTTTTTAAGGCTATATTACACTGTATTTAAAATACCACACATTGTTTACTGTGGTATTTCTTCATATCACATTTGAGTTGTATTCACTTTGTCTTTCATTTTATTTATTTATTTTTTTGAAACAGAGTCTTGCTCTTCCACCCAGGCTGGAGTGCCATGGCTCGATCTCAGCTCACTGCAACATCTGTCTCCAGGGCTCAAGGGATGCTCCTGCTTCAACTTTATGAGTAGCTGGGATTGCAGATGCATGCCACCATCTCAGGCTACTTTTTGTATTTTTAATAGAGATGGGGGTTCACCATGTTGGCCATGCTGGTCTCAAACTCCTGGCCTCAGATGATCTGACCACCTCGGCCTCCCAAAGAGTCGTTTTCACTTTGAGTTGTTAGAATATTGCTGCTATTGACATTTATGTATAAGTGTTCGAGTAGACATGTACTTACACCTATTATATTCAGAGATATACCTAAAAATAGTTAATTCGCTGGGTCATATGTTCAGCATATTTAGGAACTGTCAAACTGTTTTCCAAAGTGGCTGAACCATTTTACAATTTTACCAGCAATGAGGGAGGTTTTGAATTCCTCCACATCTTTATTAACCTTTTTTTTATTGCCTGCGTTTTTGTTTCAGCCATTCTACTTGGTGTGACATTGTGTTTCACAGTGGTTTTGATTTATACTTCCGGAATAAATAATATGGAGACTCTTTGTATGTGTTTATTGGCCATTTGTGTATCTTTAAAGAAATATCTACGCAAATTCTTTTTTCTCCATTTTTTATTGTTCAATTATAAGTGTTTTTTATTGTTCAATTATAAGTGTTCTTTATATATTTTGGATGAAAGTCCCTCATCAAACATACAAATTGCAAATATCTTCCCCATTCTATGAATTTTTTTTCAATTGTTTAGTAGTGTCCTTTGAAGCACAAAAGATTTGTCTTTGATGAAGTCCAGTTTATCTATTTTGTCTTTTTTATTGCACATGTGCACGTGTGTGTGTGCGTGGTGTGGTGTGTTTCCATAAAGCTGTTGCCTTAGGTCATACATACTTTTTTTCTATGTTTTCTGCTAAAAGCTTTGTACATTTTCCTTTTGTATTTAAATCTACAATCAATTTTGGCTAATTTTTACATATAAGTGTGAACTCAAAATATTTGAGACAGGTCTCAATCAATTTAGAAAGTTTATTTTGTCAAGGTTAAGCATGCAGGGATGACACAGCCTCAGGAGGTCCTGGCAATATGTGTCCAAGGTGAGCTGGGAATAGCTTACTTTTATATATTGTAGGGAGACATAATACATCAATCCATGCAAATAAGATGTACATTCGTTTGACATGCAAGGGCAGGGCAACTCAAAGCAGGTGCTTACAGGTCATAAGTAGATTTAAAAATTGGTTGTAAGAGTTATTATCAGTAGAAAGGAATGTCTGGGTTAAGTCAAGGGTTGTGGAGACCAAGGTTTTATCATATAGGCAAAGCCTCCAGGTAGCAGGCTTCAGAGAGAATAGATTGTGATTGTTTCTTATCAGATGTAGGTGTGCGTTGATGTTAATGCCAGAGAGATGTAATAAGGCATCCCCAACCCCTACTTGCATCATGGCCTGAACTAGATTTTCAGGTTAACTCCATAATGCCCTTGGGGGAGAGGAAGAGTCAATTCAGATGGGTAAGGGGCCTTAGAATTTCAGTTTTTCTTTAAATTAGTGTAAAAGCAGTCCAAGTTATTATCATTTTCTTTGCAGGTATATATAACCAGTTGTACGGAGGGAATGTGTTCTCTTTCTGGGTCCACAAGGGGCGAAGCTTTAAGGGCAAGAACTTCCTAGCTCCATGCCCCCCTTCCATCTCTCTCCATCTGGGAGATTTAATGGTTTCTGTTTAAATTTTGTGGGCATGGGAAGAAACTAAGAGTCGATCACCCCAGTGGAAGTCCTAAGGAGCTCCTTTCATTGTCCCAGGGTCTTAGAGAAGGTGGGGGTTCCTCCCAGGTTAAAAGTCCCCTTCTTCCATAGCCCTTCAGACTCCATGTTTGGGTCCCCTTCCACGAACACTCTAATAGAAGCTGTTTTTCTCTATCCTGGATTTTCCTTCTGGAGTCCCCTTCCACACTCTCTCATGGAAGCCTGTCTTCCCCTCCTAAACTCCATCTCTCTCTCTCTGTTCCCTTCCACACAGTGTGGAAGCTGCTTTCCTCTCCTGGATTCCATCTTTCTGGATTCTCTCATTCAGTGTGAGAGGAGTTTTCCTTCTCTGGTTTTCCCCCTCTGGAAACCCTTCTCACTCAGTGTGAGAGCAGCTTTTCCTACTCTCACTCAGTGTGAGAGTGAGCCGTTTCTCTCTCCTTCTCCTTTTTCTCTCTTTAAATAAATCACTTTCTACAAACACAATTTTAAGTCCGACATTTACTGCGCACTGTGCCATGGTCCCGTCTCTCATTCTTGAGAGAGCAGGAGACCAAGAACCTGGAGAAACGTCCTCTCAGGGGAACTAAGGGGGCACCCCTGGACCCCGTTATTACAGTACCAGTATCGTTTGTTGAGAGGAATATTTTTTGCCATTATTTTGGCACCCTGCTGAATACCAAATGACCATAAAAATAGGGGTTTATTTCCAGACTCTCAAATCTAGTTCATTGATCTATATGTCTAACTTTACAATTACTACACTGTCGATTCCTGTACATTTGTAGTAAGGTTTGAATTCAGTAAAATTTTGTTGTACCTCATCCAGATTGTTTTGATTAATCTGGGTCCCTTGCATTTCCCTATTAATTTTAGTATTAGTTTGTCAATTTCTGAAAAAAACACAAGGTAGCAGATATTGGAATAAGGATTTTGTTGAATCTTTAGAACAACTTGGGAGGTTAATGTCATTTTAACATATATAGATTTTCTGATCCTGACATATGATGTGTTCCATTTATTTAGTTCTCATTGAATTTATCTCAACAATGCTTTGTAGTTTTGAGTATACACATCTTGCAGTTCCTTTATTAATAATAATCTCAAGTATTTTACTCTTTTTGATGCTATTAAAATGGAATTATTTTCTTACTCTCACTTGTGAATTTTTCATTGCTAGTGTCTAGAAATACAGTTGATTTTTGTATATTCATTTTGTATCCTGAAAAAATGCTGGGCTCAGTTATTAGTTCTAATAGTTGTTGCTAATGCAGCTCTATATTCAAGACGATGTCATCTGCAAATAAAGATAGTTTTATTTTTTCTTTCTAATCTGGGTACCTTTATTTGTTTATTTATTGCCTAATTCTCCTGCCTAGATTATCCAGTACAACTTCAAATATCAGCGGTAAAGGCATTAATATTTTGTTCCTGATTTTAGGCATAAAGTCTTCTAGCACTGAGTAAAATATTTGTATGGTTTTGGTGTCAGGTTAATATTAATCTCATAAAATGTGTTGAATTCTGTTCCCTCCTATTCCAATCTTGGAAGGGCTTATGAAGGAAAACATGTTTACTCTTTTAAAATGTGGTAGAATTTACCATCAATGCTGTTTGGGCCTGAGCTTTTCTTTGTAAGAAGTGATGGCTTACTCATTTAATTTATTTGCTTGTTGTAAGACCATTCAGTTTTTACACTTCTTCTTTTGGATACCTTATGTCTTTCTAGGAACTTGATTATTTAAATTTGATATATAATTCATGGTCTAATACTTTATTTCATTTTGTAAGGTTACTGGTGATGTTTTTTCTTTCATAGATGTTTTTCTTCTGTTTTTTGTTTTGTTTTGTTTTTGTCAATCTGGATACAGGTTTATCAATTTAGTTACTCTTTTCCAAGAACTGACTACCTATTATATTACAAATAAAAGTAGAAACACAACATCAAATATGATGCTACACTCAAATGGACAAATATATAAATAATACAAGCAATAACAAACAAGTACTTCCTTCAGGTTCTCATGCACTTGTCTTATGATTAGGCACCAATGTACACCTACATAGGAAAAATAAAGAAGAATCATAGTGGGTCATGTACTGACCTAATAATTCAACTTCATAATGTAGTGATGGAAATAATGCTGATTCAATAAATCGGTTCATTATTTTTGTTAAGAAAAATGTCAGTTAACATTTAATAATAAATATTTTCAAAGATGTAGGTCAAATAATTTCAAAAATACAATATTCCCTCCCTCATGGTAAATGTCTAAGATATTTAAATTTAGTATTGCTTTAGCAACAGCAACAATCTAATGTTGGGTACTGTTTACCATATAAGTAACACTATTTAAATTCTTATATTGACTGAAAAATCTTTAGATCTATGTAATAAAACTGACCAATGTTACATAGCCTGCATTTGGATGTATTTTTGAAGGGAAAAGATGTTAAAATTAAATTAGGGGGATATTAGCTTGACAGAAATGTTTTATTATTTGTTATAGTGGAGCATATATTATTTGAAATATAAATGAAGGTAACAACTGAGAGTTTTCCTAAATAACTTTGAACTATATTTTATTTCTGAGAGCTTCCCTCTAAATACATAGTATTTACCTAATGAAATGTTCAGAAACCTATCATGGAAAAGATTGTAAAACATCAAAAATTCTAACTGATGTATTGTAGCTAATTCGAAGGTGTCAGTGATTTTAATTTAGAAAACTGAAATCAAAGTAATCCTAAGTGACTTTTTTTTTTTTTTTTTTTTTTTTTTTTTTTTTTTTTTTTTTTTTTTTTGTTTTTTTTTTTTTTTTTTGCTTTTTATTGTACTTTAGGTTCTGGGGTACATGTGCAGATCATGCAGGATTGCTGCATAGATACATACATGACAAGGTGTTTTGCTGCCTTCATCCCTCTGTCACCCATATCTGGCATTTCTTCCCATGTTATTCCTCCTCACCCTTCCCAGCCACCACTGTCCCTCCCCTAGAACCCCCCAACTGATCGCATTGTGTGATACTCCCCTCCCTGTGTCCATGTGTTCTCACTGTTCAGCACCCACCTATGAGTGAGAACATGTGGTGTTTGGTTTTCTGCTCTTGTGTCAGTTTGCTAAGAATGATGGTTTACAGCTTTATCCATGTCCCTATGAAAGATGCAAACTCATTGTTTTTTATGGCTGTATAGTATTCCGTGGTGTATATGTGCCACATTTTCTTTATCTAGTATATCATTGATGAACATTTGGGTTGGTTCCAAGTCTTTGCTATTGTAAACAGTGCTGCAGTGAACATATGTGTGCATGTGTCTTTGTAATAGAACAACTTATAATCCATTGGATATATACCCAGTAATGGGATTACTGGGTCAAATGGTATTTCTATTTCTAGGTCCTTGAGGAATCGTCACACTGTCTTCCACAATGGTTGCACTAATTTACACTCCCACCAACAGTGTAAAAGTGTTCCTATTTCTCCACATCCTCTCCAGCATCTGTTGAAACCCAACACAACAGCAAATCAAAAACCTTACTCATCACGGTCAAGTAGGCTTCATCCCGGGGATGTAAGGCTGGTTCAACATATGCAAGTCTATAAAGGTAATCAATCACATAAACAGAACCAAAGACAAAAACCACATGATTACCTCAATAGATGCAGAGAAGGCCTTCCACAAAATTCAACAGCCCTTTATGCTAAAAACCCTCAATAAACTAGGTATCAATGGAAGGTATCAAAAAATAAAAAAAGCCATTTACGACAAACCCACAGCCAATATCATACTGAATGGGCAAAAACTGGATGTATTCCCTTTGAAATCTGGCACAAGACAAAGATGCCCTCTTTCACCACTCCTATTCAATATAGTATTGGAAGTTCTAGCCAGAGCAATCAGGCAAGAAAAAGAAATAAAGGGTATTAAGTTAGGAAAGCAGGAAGTCAAATTGTCTCTATTTGCAGACAACATGATTGTAGATTTAGAAGACCCCATCATCTCAGCCCCAAATCTCCTGAAACTGATAAGCAACTTCAGCAAAGTCTCAGGAAACCAAATCAATGTGCAGAAATCACAAGCATTCATATACACCAATAACAGACTAACAGAGAGCCAAATCAAGAGTGAATTCCCATTCACAATTGCTACAAGAGAATAAAATACCTAGGAATAAAACTAACAAAGGATGTAAAGGACCTCTTCAAGGAGAACTACAAACCACTGCTCAACGAAGTAAGAGAGGACACAAACAGATGGAAAAACATTCCATGCTCATGGTTGAGAAGAATCAATATCATGAAAATGGCCATACTGCCCAAAATAATTTATAGATTCAGTGCTAACCCATCAAGCTACCAATGACCTTCTTCACAGAATTGGAAAAAAAACACTTCAAACTTCATATGGAACCAAAAGAGAGCCTGCATAGCCAAAACACAGCTGGAGGCATCAGTCTGCCTGACTTCAAACTGTACTAAGTGATTTCTTATGCTTGCTCACTATTTTAAAGCCAGGAGGATATTAACCAGTCAGAATGTATCAGCATTTCCATAGCACTGCCAGGAGAAAGAGCTTGGATTCCTATAACAGCATGTGTACACAATTACTGGAGGGGTTCCACTTGCAGAGTACACATATTTCATCAGTTATCAACATGTTCTCCCTGGATTTTAATAACTTTCTCATGAAAAATGTGATTACTAACCTGAATTGACTAGAATCTTCATATTGGAAAATGGACAAAGAATATTAGTGAGGGAATGTGTTCTCTTTCTGGGTCCACAAGGGGGCATAGTTTTAAGGGCAAGAACTTCTTAGTACCATGCCCTGCTCCCATGTCTCTCCATCCAGGAGATTTAACAGTGTATGTTTAAATTTCCTGGGCACTGGAAGAAACTAAAAGTCAATCACTCCAGCAGAAGTTCTAAGGAACTCCTTTCATTGGCCAAGGGTCTTAGAGAAGGTGGGGGTTCCTTCCAGGCTAAAAGTCCCCTTCTTCCTCACCCCTTCAGACTCCGTGTTTGGATCCCTTCCCACAAACACTCTTGTGCTCATGGAAGCTGTTTTTCTCTCTCCTGGATTTTCCCTCTGGAGTCTCCTTCCGCGAACCTCCCTTCATGGAAGCCTGTCTTCCCCTCTTGTCTATTCCCTTCATCTGTGTCTGTTCCCTTCCACTCAGTGTGGAAGCTGCTTTCCTCTCCTGGATTCCATCTTTCTGGATCCTCTCACTCAGTGTGAGAGTTAGCTGTTTCTTTCTCTCTCCTTCTCCTGTTTCTCTCTCTCTTTAAATAAATCACTTTCTACAAACACTTTTAAGTCCGGCATTTACTGCACACTGCACCATGGTCCCTTCTCTCATTCTTGAGAGGGCAGGAGGCCAAGAACCTGAAGAAACATCCTCTCAGGGGAGCTGAGGGCACCCTGAACCCCTGAACTCTAATATACATTTTGGCAAGCCAGCCAGAAGAGGGGTACACCAGAAAGATGGGTACAGCCAGGAAGGAGGTATAGCCAGAGAAGAAGACTTCAAAATCGTGAGTAAAACCAGCCTCATTCTGTCCTGTCTCTTTAAGAACACCTGACTCGGCCACAGCCAGGCAGGGCTGTGGGGAACCAGAGCAGCAGCTGTGGCTCAGCCCCTCTGAAGCAGCTCGAGCCAGCTGGAATTAAAAGCGCAGTTTTTTGTTTTTTGTTTTTTGTTTTTTTTTACCTCCAGTCTCTTTCTCTGCTTTCCGTCTCCTTCTCTGTCCTTCAGATATTATCTCTGGGACCAAAATCTTCGGAGCCTGTGGGGCAGATCAGGTGAGCACTGCCCCCAGGCCTTTCGCTCCTTGCCCTCGGGAACAGCCCAGCCCCAGGAGCGGGCAGCAGTCAGCTGGAGAAAACAACAGGGCGGGGCGAGGTGCAGCCCGAGCCTGCAGGGGACCGGGGAGCGCAGCAGCCTGGCCCATGGTTCTGGCAGGCCTCTCCAGTGTTCTCCAGTCCCGGGCAGCAGGGTAAAAAGGCTCTCCAGGACACACAGGTCCCTGTGAGGGCAGGGCCTTCGGAGTGGCCCAACCATGCAGGTGGTTCTGGCAGGGTCAACATGGCGACCGAAAGCCGCTCGGGTGGGGGAGCTCACGCCGGCCCAGCAGCAGCTGCGAACCTGGCTTTTAAACTGACGCGGGAAGCGGCTTTTTTCCTCTGCTCCTGCGGCTGAGGAAAAGGAAGCGGCTGTTGGCCGTCAGCCCTGCCCAGCTTTTAGGCAGGCCACACCGCCTCAGGGTGCAGCATTCTCATTCAAAATATGGCTTAAGAAAGCTTTCTGCCTTTCCTCAATGCAAGTGGCCTGTTTGCACAGTTAGTTAAAATGTTGGACCTGAAGCTGCAAAGTTGTCGGTTCAAGTCCCTGGTGGAGTCAGCCTGGAATTAGTGAGACCTTTTGGGGAAATTCAGAAGCTAGAGGCTATGTGACTTTGTATTTGGTGTATAATTTGTCTTGCTTAGGATTGGCTCTCTCTATGGCAGAATTTTTCCATCTAGAAAATCATAGTTAAACAGGTTCCAGGCCCCAAATAGTCAATGGCAGGTCTGACAACCTTAAGAGCATTTTCCTCTAGGGAACATGGGTTAGGGGAGAGGAGGCTGGGTCCTGAGGATGTTGGTCCAGCCTCAGCCATGCCCAGCCTGCCTTCTTTGAACTGTGTGCTCTAATGGGCACCCCTAGAAGTTTACCCTTCTGGGGCAGTTTTATAAATTGGCCTGTGTAAATTGGACTTTTGCTGGGAAATATTGTTACCCATCTCCTGAGCCTCACTGGCCTCATTTGGGGCTCACTGGTATGATTACTACCCAACCCAATAGCCCGCTCTCGTTTCATGTGTCTATGGTAGCCACTGGAGGTCATGCAGGCAGTCAGAGTGGTCCCGCAATGCTGGTAGGTTGTTATTCAAATCCAGTACATAGGAAGCCCTCTGGTAAGAGGGATCATGCATCTTGGGCACACGAAATGTCAGGGTACTGACTGAAGACATTTCATTTTAGTACCCATTTTACCTGGGGGACACCTCAGGTTGAAGCAGCTGTAACTTCTTTAACTGGGGATTCGGACATCCCTTGTGTTCGATTTCAGATGGGTGCTTCTATTCCCAAGCTCAAGTTCCCATTAAAGTGTATACTGGAAAATTGGGACCAATTTGACACACAGTCTTTAAGGAAGAAGCAGCTCCCTTTTTCTGCCAAATAGCGTGGCCAAATTACCCTCTGCCAAGTGGAAAATCTAGCCCCCAAAGGGAAGGGAAGAAAACCCCTGCAGCTTTCCTTAAGTGATTGTGGGAGGCTTTAAGAAAGTACACCCACCTGTCACCAGACTCCACTGAGAATCAGTTAATGCTAAAGGACAAGTTTATTACTCATTCAGCAGCAGATATCAGGAGAAAGCTCCAGAAACTGGCCTTGGGGCCAGAACAGAGTCTAGAATCATTACTAAGCCAGGCACACTTGGTGTTTTATAATAGAGAACAGAAAGAACAGGCTGAAATGAACAGGAGAGATCAGAGAAAGGCTGCTGCCTTAATTATGGCCCTCAGGCAAGCAGACCCCAGGGATACAAATGAAGGAAAGGCTTGGGTTGGATGCCAGTCTGGCTGAACTTGTTACCAGTGTGGTCCGAAGAGACATTATGTAAGAAATTGCCCCCAGAGTAATGGACCACCATCTCATCCATGCCCACTGTGCCAAGGGAATCACTAGAAGGCACACTGTACCGGGGGTACAGGTAATATTTCACCCTCTTATTCAAAATCATGTGAGGTTAACACATTTATAAAAAGATTATGCATCATGACCATGTAGTGTCTTTTGTGAAAGCACAAAATTGATTCAATACTAGAAAACCAATTGATGTAAGATACCATATTGAGCATATAAAGAGAAAAAAATAGGATAACATAAATAGATGCAGGAAACAAACAGAAAACCATTTGGCAACACTCAATACTCATTCTTAATAAAAACTCTTGATATACAAGTAGTTTTTATTGATAAAGGACACCCAAAAAAAATACCAATAACATAATACTTCATGATGAGAAATTGGACATTTATCCCTTATTTTGAGAAAAAAAGATGTTTCTTGTCACCACTTCTATTCAACATTGTTCATAAAATTCTAACCAGTGCAACACAGCAATAAATAGAAATGAAAGGTATATATAGATCAGGAAGAAAGAAATACAATTTCTCTTTTCGTAGATGACATGATTGTCTTCATGGAAAAGGCTGAAAGAAGCTACACAAGTTTTATTAGAGTTAATAAGTATATTTAGCATGTTTGTACTCTATAAAATTAAGTAGCAAAAATAATCAGATGGCTAAATAAAACAATGAACATTTGGAAACTGAAATTTTAAAATAGCGCAATATACAAGTGTACCAAAAACTGTAAAATATTTAGCATAAATTTACAAAAAAGTATGATGGAAAGAACCAATCACTAATAAAATAAATCAATTAAGACCTCTGTAAAAAGACAGATTTATGAATTGGAAGACAATATTTTTAATATAACAATTAGCTCTAGACTAAACTATAGATTCAATGTAATCCTAGTGATAATTCTAGAGGAATTTTATTCCCTAGAAATCTACTGGTTATTAATGTATGCAAAAATAATTATTCTAAAGAAATTGGAAAAAAAGAAAATGGACTGCTGATATTATCTGATTCCAAACTCACCATATACCTTTAATAATAAAGGCAGTATGAGTTTTGTATGAAAATAGTTATGTAGACCAATCAAATAGAATAGAGACTCAAGGGTGCTGGGAATATTTGATAGCTGTCTATCTATCCCTTACTGTATACTTCAAACTATATGTAAAAGTTAACTTAAAATTATGTGGTCAATTTTAGAATAAGTGTTATGTGGTGCTGAGAAGAATGCATATTCTGTTGATTTGAGGTGGAGAGTTCTGTGGATGTCTATTAGGTCTGCTTGGTTCAGAGCTGAGTTCAAGTCCTGAATATCCTTGTTAATTTTCTGTCTCATTGATCTGTCTAATATCAACAGTGGGGTGTTAAAGTCTTCCCCTATTAATATGTGGGAGTCTACGTCTCTCTGCAGGTCTCTAAGAACTTGCTTTATGAATCTGGGTGCTCCTGTATTGGGTGCATATATATTTCAGATAGTTATCTCTTTTTGTTGCATTGATCCCTTTACCATTATGTAATGCCCTTCTTTGTCTTTTTGATTTTTGTTAGTTTGAAGTTTGTTTTATCAGAGACT
>NW_016107429.1:2173498-2291829 GCF_001604975.1 Cebus imitator | reverse complement strand
TTATTTCCATTTGCTTGATAAATCTTCCTCTGTCTCTTTATTTTGAGCCTATGTGTGTTTTTGTATGTGAGATGGGTCTCCTTGGGTCTTGACTCTATCCAATTTGCCAGTCTGTGTCTTTTAATTGGGGTATTTAGCCTGTTTACAGTTAAGACACATGCACACATATTGCAGCACTGTTTACAAAAGCAAAGATTCGGAACCAACCCAAATGCCCATCAATGATAGACTGGATAAAGAAAATGTGGCACATATACACCATGGAATACTATGCAGCCATAAAAGAGAATGAGTTCATGTCCTTTGCAGGGACATGGATGAAGCTGGAAATCATCATTTTCAGCAAACTAACACAGGACCAGAAAACCAAGCAACGCATGTTCTCACTCATAAGAGGAAATTGAACAATGAGAACATATGGGCACAGGGAGGAGAATGTCACACACTGGGGCCTGTCAGGAGGTGGGGGGCAAGGGAAAGGATAGCATTAGAAGAAACACCTAAGATAGGTAATAGGTTGATGGGTGGAACAAACCACCATGGCACATGTATACCTGTGTAACAAACCTACCCATTCTGTATATGTACCCCAGAATTTAAAGTATAATAATAATAAAAAGAAATAAATGATTAACTGAAAATGGAGCAATGGTTTAAATCTTCTGTTGAACTCAACAAGCGTTATAGAAACAGATGTGAAATAAAATTTTTTGCACTTGAATAGGGAAGCTGGGGATGCAGGAGAGAAACAACTAATAAAATTCATAAGTAATTACAGAAGGATTTTGAACACGCATTTCGGCAAAGATAATATTCCAGCATCCAGGAGGCAAATCATTGCTCAGCCTCAATTATAAAGAAAATGGAAAACAAAATTACAAAGAGATAGCACACAAAGTCACAATAATAAAAAGACAGAAAATACCAATCAATTTTGAGGATACAGAGCAAAGGGACCTGTTGTAGAGAGGGCGTGTAAATTGACCCAATCACTTGAGAAATCATTGTGACATCATGTTTACAGGATATTTTGAAACCAATCAAAATACATATCAACTATACAGATTAATATTAGCTTCTTATATAATCATACAAAAGGATACCATTAAATAATGAGATATGAATAAAGTATAACTATATAAAAACACAGATGTGTCTCACAAAAATAATATTGAATAAAATTATATCTATGAGTGCCTATTTTATTATTCTATTTATAAAGTTTAAAAACATAATACTAAGGATCATACAGATAATGATTATTTAGAGGTTCAAGAAAGCAGTTCTAGTATTAAATAATATTGTATATTTTTTAATTGGATAGAATGTACATGGATGTATTTAAATTGTGATAATTATTTGTGATACATAGTTTGGATGTATTTTTTCAGATGTGCTTTTCTCTGTAAGCCTTATACTTCAATTAAAAAGTTTAAAATTGATATGCACAAGGTAATTGTGATAATTTAAGCTCAATAATTAGTACAGTATATGATTTATTTGCATTTCTAAAAATATGCTTATGCTTGGTCTCATATTGTTTGTGTGTGTGTGTGTGTGTGTGTGTGTGTGTGCGCGCGCGCGCACATGTGTCACAGATGAAATGAATTCACATATGCAATAGGGCTGGAAGTATTTTCTGAGATATAAAAATAATTTTATCTATTTTTGTGAATTAGAAAAATGTTCTTAATAATGGATGTTTTTTCTTAATTTCAACTAGACACGATGAGTTGTTTTTCTGAGTAAATGAATGTGCCAGTGAGCCAAGAGTAATTTGGGGCATTCAGTGGAGACTTGGCACCCAGGAATATTGTACAATGGCTGAAAATTTCTCAACTTTATGATTTAGCATAGCTTTGATTATACTACAATAGTGACTAGCAACTATCAAAGAAAGAAAAACTGAAATGAGATGAAAAATCTATTACTCAGCTTGAGTATTATCACAGAGAAGTCTTCAAGTAGCCAGTGTACAGTGGTACACATTCTTAACTGAATTCTGTTAAGGTGGTCTTATAAAAGTGTTCTTCAAGATGTTATTCTACTTTTAATTGGTATAACTGAGAAACAAACTATTTTCTTTGAGTCTAGATATTCGTAACTGCTCATCTGTTCACAGCTATTCTACTCTTCAATTTCAGTAAAGGAATTCTTTATCAATGTGGTCCACAAGAATGAAATATACAGTATCTGTTTATTGAAGAGAGCATATTTTCATCACTGTTTCTCTCAAATACATATTTCAAATATTACTAACAAAGTAGAATTACATCTTACTTCAATTACATGAAAACAAAGCATGAAATGAATGAGAATTTTATTGTTTATGGAGAGCAGTATCAAAGCTGTCAACTAGGTCTATACAATCCAAAGTATTTAGACATTTAAATTTTCTCTCCTTTTATTCTTTTGTGACTCTGTATGTCATATTTCTCTTCAGACTTCTCAAACCATTGGCCAACTCCAGTATGTGTACAGTAGTGACCATAGGTTAGTCAATATCATATTCACAAAATAATATTGCTAGGTATATCTTATCATTTTAATGGTTAGTTCATTTTCAATTGGTACACAGGTACATGAAAAAAATTAAATTGTAAAAAAGCATATAGAATAAAATAATTTTCACTCTAACACCTGTTCCCATAACTACCATATTTTTCTCTGCAGAAGTCACCAATGTTACAAGTCATGGGTATATGCTTTCATAGACATATTGTAAAAACATGCACATATTTAAAAAATTTTTATATAATATGGTACTGTATATATACAGTTGTGTACTACCTTTTTCACATAATATTATTTAGAAATGTTTTACCCTATCTCCTTCTGTCACATTCTTTGAGGAGGATATATTAATTTTATCAACTGTGAGCACTTAATTTTATAAGGACTTATGTACTTAAAAATTAAAAATCAATAAGTTTCTTTTAACATTTCTCAACTAAAATATGCCTTGTATTGTGATGTCATTTTTAAGTGATTGATTAATACCAATCTCCAGTAGGGACCAGGGTTCTTTGAGAAAATGGACAGTTCTATGCTGGGGCAAGACATACACAAGATAAGCCTGGAACATCTTGCAATGCCAGAAAAGAAGGATGTGTTATGCAAAAGCAAAACAGAACAAAACAAAGAACAAAAGAAGTATTTATGCAGTTAGATCCAAGATGGCACAGAAAGCAGCTTCTAATGTTCAGATAATTTAACCAAATAAATAAATTAGTGTTAGATTATAAAAGTTTAAAATAAATATTCATGAGTGTATGTTTACATGTGCATTTATCTTATGCAGAAAATTCTCAAATAATTCATATAGATCCTCCATCCTTAAGGGGAGTGTGACTCCCAACTACTTAATCCTCCATCCTTAAGGGGAGTGTGACTCCCAACTACTTAAGTATGAGCTGTGCATACTAATGTTCTTTCAAAGAGGGTAGTTTCTAAAGAAAAAGAACTTTACAGTGGTGAAACTCAACAACCACTAAGATGATCAAGATCAATGCCAACAATGGTAAATCACATTAATTATATGTATCCGTAGGATAATGTGATTAAAATGCACTTCACTACTGTAATCTTCATCCCCAAAACCCATACCACCAGTTTAGCCATGTGAAAAAAATCAGCAAATTTCAGTGGATTATCATACAATATAATGAATCAAAAGTATCAAAGTCATCAGAAACCAGGAAGTTCTGAGAAACTGCCACAGTTAAGGGGAAGTTAAGGTGATATAATGACTACACATAATATAGTGTCTTGGATGGGATTCTTGATAATAACACAGATGTTAGGTAAAATCAAAGGAAATCTGAATTAAATAAGGACTTTAGTTAACAACAACAAGCTTATATTGGCTCATTAATCTCAATAAATGCACTATATTAACAAAATATGTTAACAAGAGAAAAAATTAGGTGAGATATGTGTGGAGACTCTCTGAACTATATTTTCAATTTTATAAATATAACACTGCTCTGAAAATCAAAAGGTCTATTAACAACACTCATGAGGAGTGGCAGCCTTCTTGGTTAGCATGGCTCAGAACCTGTCCCACAAATGTCTTGGCTGAGAACCCTATGGAGAATATGTTCGGCTTCCTGAGACACTACAACTAAAATGTTTTTTGTTGTTCTTCCCAGTACCTGGCCCATGTCCTCCTATCTTGATCATTTAATTAAAGCAAAACTTTGGGTCTTTAAAAGTATTTTTCTGTCTGTCACCCAAGCTATAGTGCAGTAACGCAATCCTGGCTCACTGCAACCTCCACCTCCTGGGTTCAAGTGATTCTCCTGCCTCAGCCTCCTGAGTAGCTGGGATTACAGGCGCCCACAACCACACCTGGCTAATATTTTGTATTTTTAGTAGAGATGGGTTTTTATCATGTTTGTCAGGCTGGTCTCAAACTCCAGACCTCAGGTGATTCACCTGCCTCGGCCTCCCAAAGTGCTGGGATTATGGTGTGAGCCACAGCGACCTGTCTACTTCTGTATTTCTAAACATAAACTTTTCGTGGTCCCTGAAACTCTAATAAAATGATAAAATTCATAAACAAGGCAAAGAACCTCAATAGCAAAGAGAACAGTAAGAAAAGGCATACCAGCAAATTTGAAAGATAGCAGAATTATTTGGCATACCCCAAAAAGCTAACATTTATGAATAAATGGAGAAGCCCAAAGCCAAAGATGATTGCAGGACAAAATCATAGAAAACTAGAAATATTAACACTTCTGAGACAGATTATGTAGATAGAGGTGGGAATTAGTAAACAAGACAGAACACTAAATACCATCCTATGGAGCTACTTGACTGTTCCTTTACTCATAAAAGAACAGCAACAAAACTTTTGGATTATTTCAGAAAATGTAAGTTTATGGGCATGAGGACACTAGCCATGCCAGAGGAATAAAAACATGAGGTGTCAGAAAGGAGCATTCAAAGAATAAGCAACATATGAAAATTTACATGTTAAAAAAAATATGATGATAGAAGGATGAAGAGAAACCATCAATGATAAATGCAAAATGTAATTGAAGAATGTTCATAAAATGTAGAACAAATTTATCAGGGAATTAAAAATAGGGGAGTGGATAAAAAACATCAAAACTGCAGGAGCTCATTCCAAATTTCAGTTAAATATCTGAAGTAAAGTTTTCTTGGAAAAGGAGAATAAGAACAGAAGACGGTAATATGTTCTTAAAGAAACAATTCAAGAAATTCCCCAGAAATAAGTCATAGTCAGATTTTAAAATCCCAAGTTTCCAAGAAAATAAATAAAAACAATAAAAGCAACACTTAATGTCATTGTAAATCATTGGAACACTGAGAGTCAAGACAAGACTGTAAATGCCTACAAAAATATTTTTAAACATATGAAGAACCAGGCATCATAATAATATCAAACCTCTTAGCATAAACATTAGATACTAGAAAAGAAGAAGAAAAATTAAAGGGAAAGTATTCCAAGCTATAGTTACCCAAATGAAGTGTAAAAATGGAAGAAAAAAGTGTCAGAATTATAAGTTCTTCTGAGAAATGACTGATTAAACATTTCAATTAGAAAAAGAAAATGAAATCAGAAAATTTTTCTAGCAGTATGTTAGAAACATATGAACTTGCCCGTGTTCATTGGAGCATTATTTACAATAGCCAAAATTTTTCTAATTTCCAGAAATTCCAAGTTTTCTTGGAAATTGTTCAAATCTAATTCTAGAAATTGCAAGTTTTCAAAGAAAATTGAATAAAGAAAACATAATACATGGCATTCAAGTCACAATGTCACATACAGAAGAGGAATGATTGTCACTCCCGGGTTGATGGTGAAAAGAGAGCCTCAGATGAAAAGGTGAGTATATTAGATACTATCAATTCTATAAGGAGAACAGAATAGAGTGTTCAAGGAGGAATGTCAAGAATAAATACAGATATAATTGGTAGATTATGAGTGTGAGTAAACTTTCTCCTCTGGGGAAAAGTTTGGAGATGTTTTAATAACAGACAAATGTATATGGAGATATAAACAAAAATGGACTCCACTGCCTATATTGCAGGAAAAACAAAAAAAGTTATTTCAGACAAATGATAGTTCTTAACAACACACTATATCGTTGTGAATATAATTTAATAGTAATAATAACATAATTTATTGCTGTGTTCAAAAGTATGACGACTTTATTGGGAAAGTGAGGTAAGAGAAAATGTATATAGTTAAGAAGGTCAGAAAGAGTACAGGAAGGGTTAAATAATCAATATTCTGAGTCAGAATGCATTAAATTTGGCTAAGCTAAACAATTAGTAAAATACAACCATAATTTTTAAAACATGAAAGAAAAGAGTAGTAAAATGTTGATAGGAGCTGCCCATGAAAAACAAAAATATAAACTTTAGAAATAGGCCAGGGACTTGAATACACGTTTTTCAAAGATGACATACAAATGCTCAACAGGTATATAAAAAAATGCTCAGCATTACAAATTTCTATTTTGTTCTCTTCTACTGATTTTAGTTATTTCTTTTCTTCTGCAAATTCATCTTTGTGCAATGTTAAATTGTTGATTTGAGATCTATCCATCTTCTTTGTATAGACTTGTAGCACTACAAACTTTCCTCTTAACAATGCTTTATCTGCCTCCTAGAGATTTTTAGTATATTATTTCTTTTTTTATTTCTTTCAAGGTGTTTTTTAAATTTCTGCATTAATTTTGTTGTTTGCCTAAAATCCATTCAGGAGCCAGTTCTTTAGTTTCCATATATTTATGTGAGTTTTGACAAATGTTCTTGATAAAAATGTAAAGTAGTAGAGTTATTATGGAAAACTGAAGGGAAGTTACTTAGAAAATGACAAATAGAACTACCGCATGATCCAAGAATCCTACTTCTGAGTGTATATCCAAAGGAAATAAAAGCAGTATGTCAGAGACTTATGTACTTCCCCATGTTCATTGGAGCCTTATTCACAGTAGCCAAGATATGAAATTAACCTAAGTGTCCACCAATATATGGATAGAGAAATGTAGTGTACATATACATGTGTATACATGTATATATAAGTATTGTACATAAGTACATTGTATATGTAAATATTGTACTTATGTACATCATACATAGTGTACATATATATGTATATATAGTTTTATATATATACACACATACTTAGATATACACACACAATGGAATACTATGCAGCTTTACAAAAGGAAATTCTGTCACTTGCAACAAAATGGATAAACTTGAAGGACATCACACGAAGTGAAATATGCCAGGCATGGAAAAACAAACACCATATCATGTCACTCACATGTGGAATCTAAAGCAATAAAATTCACAGAAGCAAAGGGTAAAATGGTGGTTACCAGAAGCTAGAGGGTAGGGAGAATGGGAAGATGTTGGTCAAAGGGGACAAAGTTTCAGTTAGACAGGAGGAATATATTTTTTGAGATCTATAGTGTAGCATGGTGACTATAGTTAATAAAAATGTATTGTATATTTCATAATTGCCAAAAGAGTACATTTTAAATGTTCTCACCACAAAAAATTATAAGTATTTGAGGTAATGGATATTTTATTTAGTGTGATTTAATCATTCTACATTGTATACATACATCATTCTACATTGTATACATACACCATATCACATTTTATTCCTTAAATGTATACAATTCTAAAATGCGAATGTACCCTAGAATCTAAAGTACAATTTAAAAATTATAGAAAATAATAATAATAATAAAAGTGAATATAAATTACGAAAAAAAGGCTAGAATTTTTCCAGAGGCAAGTGGTAAACTAGCACCAATGCTGGAACACTGACCTTTCTCACTTTTTCCATAGAAAATATGTGCACTTTTGAGTAATTAGTGACATCAGTGCTGTGTCTTCTTGGTTATGACCTTTTAACAACAAAAGATTTTCTTGAAACACTGTAGATATTAATGGAGCTATAACTAGGGTGAAAATATTAATATTATATGTTAAATACCCTAAGATTAGATAAGCAGAAAATAAACATGGACCTTCTGTCTATGTTCCTATAAATATATTGAGCTCCAAGTCACATTAAGGAGAATTCCTACATATTTTGTAAAATTGGGTGTAGCAACTTTAGAAGGTTGGTGGTGAATCTGGACTTTTTTATGCACTGATATTTGATAATCATCAGTGTATCAGATATATTTAGAAGGTAGGCAACATTGTCTATATATGTGAAAATATCATGTTTAAAAAATATTAATGTTTCTACCTGAAGGTGTTTGTAGGACACGTGGAAAAAATAGGTATTACAAGACTCACTATTGTTTAGGAAGTTTACTGATAATAGGATTTGAATGAAGCCACAGGCTAGAAAAAGTAAATTGTTTCTATTGCTATACTTCTTAAACTGTTATAGTGAAAATTATAGTAGCAACAAAACAGGGCTACTTTAAATTCAAAAAGCCTGTGCAGAGAAGACAAGACTAAACTATACATAATCTCAAATCATATACTTCCAGAATGTTACTGAATTTCTCTTACTGTGTTAGAATGATCTGCTACATGCTAATACATATACACTTTAGTAGAATGGTCTTATCTTTAAAAGCTTATTTATTTAACGAAATACTTTTATAAACAGAGTCATTCTATTAACTAATAAATTCACAGCTCTGATTTAATAAAATACTTTTTTGGGGATAATATTAAGTGGAAAATTGTCCAATGATTTGTTATTCATGAAATGCTAAATATTTGTCCAATTATTTTGCTAGAATTCAGACTTGTAGTTGGTAATATTGTTTCAACCAAATATGCAAAGCAGAAAAAATATTTCAAAATAATGCATTAAAAACCTTGTTGCCATGTAATATTTTTCTTACATCTTATAATCTGAATCATGTTTAATGAAACTAGACTAGTCTCTTAACTATTGTCTGAATGAGTATCTTTGACAATAATTTTTAGGCATCTGTTTGCCTAAAGAGCTCATTGAAGAATCACGTTTTTCTCCACCTAGGCAACAGTAATTTTAGAGCTGATCCTTTCTTGTCTCCAAGAATGGTCTCGGCTTCATGACTCCATATATTCTGTATACTAGAAAACATGATTGACTCAGATGTAAGTGAATAATCCAACTTAGACCAGTGTAAATCAATGTAGGTGCTTTGGTGGAAAATATTTTCTAGTACAAAGTTGGTGATTTGTAACTCTGTAGGTATGGTGCTACATTTACCAATATATATTGTCCAAATGTCCGTTAATTAATCCATTATGGAGAAAAAAAGAGTCTTAACTAGAGAGACATATTTAGTAGCCACACCATTTTTTAAATTATTTTCATTTACTTTAAATTTTTAATTTTTATAGATTTAGGGGGTAAAAGTACAGATTTCTTTTTTTCTCTTTTTGAGTCAGGGTCTCACTATGTCACTGCAGCCTTGACCACCCAGTCTAAAGCAGTACTTCTGCCTTAGACTCCCAAGTAGCTGGGACTACAGGCACATGTTACCATGCTCAGCTAATCTTTTTTATGGTACTTTGTTTTATTTTTTATTTGTACAAACAGAGTCTCATTGTGTTACCCAGGCTGGTCTTGAACTACTGAGCTTAAGTGATCCTTCTGCCTCAGGTTCCCGAAGTGCTGGGATTACAGGTGTGAACCACTGTACCTGGATTGCAGATTTCTTACATGCGTATGTTACATCATGGTGAAGCCTGGGCTTTCAGTGTACCCATCACCCAAATGGTCAACTTTGAATACCCAATATGTAATTTTTCAAACCTAACTCCCCTCCCACCTTCCCACCTTTGGAGTCTCCAATGTCTATTATTCCAATCTGTGTGTCAATGTGTTTTTATCATGGGTGAGCTCCCACTTATTAGGGAGAACATATGGTATTTGATTTTCTGTTTCTGAGTTATTTCACTTAGGATAATGACCTCCAGTTTTATCTATGTTGCTGCAAAATATATAATTTCATTATTTTCCAGGACTATGCTGTGTGTGTGTGATATATATATCACTTTTATTTATCTAATTATCTGTCAGTGGACACCTAGGTTGAACTTCTATCTTTAATATTGTGAATACTGCTTCAATAAACATATGAGTGCAGGTATCTTTTTTATATAATGATTTCTTTGCCTTGGGTAGCTACCCCGTAGTGGTGTTGCTGGATCAAATGCTAGTTCTACTTTTAGTTCTTTGAGAAGTCTCTGTACTGTTTTACACTGAACAGAGCTTACTTGAAGTCAGATGTACACAAAGTTTTTTAAACTGTGCTTTTATCACATGAAACTAATAATATTCAAGTATGCCCATGTAGATAGAAAAAAAAGTGTGACATTAATTGGACTATAATAATTAGAATAGCCTGAGTCAGGAGAGGTTGAGGAGCAGTGAGGATGCCTGCCTCCCCGTGGAGAAGGAAATGTTAAGGTGCAGGGAAATGGTTATTTAAACATGCAACTGAAAGCATTTACCTGTCTAGGCTGGAAACAGGAAATAATTTAAAAATAAAGTATATTTCATCTGCCAAAAACCAGAGCAAATAGCTTTTAAATATTAGAACACTCTGATAGATCCAAATATCCATTTAATGTTATTAAAGAAAGGAAAAAGTAATACAATGTAAAGAAATAATAGTAAGGCAAATATTAAAGAAAGGAAAAAGTAATACAATGTAAAGAAATAATAGTAAAGCAAACGACATCAAAACCTTGAGAAAATTTACCAGAACATAGTGAAGAATTTGTAGATACAAAGAGTTGGTACAGTGACAAGCAGATGAAAGAAAATAGATTTATACAAATGCACACTATCCTGAAATATTAGAAAACTGGGGACAAATGGGAGGGCCTAAGTTTCTGGGGTAAAAACACCCATACACACTTTCACATATATACCAATTGTCATTGCACTTCTCCACAGTGACACTGGAAGCCAGAGAAAAATGAAAAAAAAAAATTCTTCAAAATTTGGAGTGAAGATGATTTGAAATATTATAATCTGTACCAATCTAAATATAAATGAAGTATATTGATAAAATGAAAATATTTATGCATGCAATTTCACAAACTTTTTACCTTCCATAATTTTCTTCTGAGGAAAAGATGAAGTAAATGGCTTAGCAAAACTGGATAGTAACAACAACAACAAAAGATACAGAATTCAAAGCAGGCCAAAAGCACCCAATCCACTTTGGAAAAGTTCAGAAAGATGCTCTAGAGATGTATCCAGAAAACAAAAAATAGATTTCCAAAAAGATGACATTGACAGAAAAAATTGATGCTATTAATTGTACTAAGAATAGAGTTACTTTTCTGGAAAAGTCTGGAAATTATTTAGAGGTAAATACATAGGCTTGAGCAAACAACAAACAAAACCCACTAATTCCAGTTAAAACAAATAGTTGGGGAAAGGGGGAAATCCATTATTTTGTGCTATATGTTTTATTTCTGAATAGCATTTATTTATTGATGGTATCCCATGTCAAAAGCTGTAGTTTAACTTTCGTGGCACTGCTCCAGGCTGTGAGTCAAGTTCACATCTTCTCCACCTACTTTCTCATTCTGTATTTTGGGATGAAGGAGTTCCTATCTGACAGGCACAGAGGAAAGAAAGCTGATACAGGTTGGCTCTGCATCCCCATCCAAATCTCATCTTGTCATTCCCATAATGCGCCTGTTGTGGGAGGGACCCAGTGGGAGATGAATGAATTATGGAGGCAGGTCTTTCCCATGCTGTTCTTGTGATAGTGAATGGGTCTCACAAGGTCTGATGGTTTAAAAGCTGGGAGTTTCCCTGCACAAGATCTTCTCTTCTCTGCCACCATGTGAGAAATATCTTTTGCCTTCTGCTATGATTCTGAGGCCTCCCCAACCATATGGAACTGTGATTCCAGTAAGCTCCTTTCTTTTATAAATTTCCCAGTCTTGGTACGTCTTTATCAACTGGGACGCTGGGTACCAAGTTCCTAGGATGCAGACAGCACAGGGACCCACATGATACAATAAACTCCTTTTTTTTGTCAATTGCCCAGTCTTTGGTACATTTTTATCAACAGCATGAAAACAGACTAACAGTCAATTAGTAATGGTAGAGTGGGGCATTGCTGAAAAGATATCTGAAAATGTGGAAGGGACTTTGGAACCAGATAACAAACAGAGGTTGAAAGAGTTTGAGGTGTCAGAACAAGACAGGAAACTGTGGGAAAGTTTGGAACTTTCTAAAGACTTGTTAATTCGCTTTGACAAAAAATGCTGATAGTGATATGAACAATAATGTCCAGGATGAGGTGGTCTCAAGTGGAGATGAGGAACTTGTTGGCAACTGGAGCAAAGGTGACTCTTGCTATGTTTTAGCAAAGAGACTCATGGCATTTTACCCCTGCCCTAGAGATTTGTGGAACTTTGAACTTGAGAGAGATGATTTAGTGAATCTGGTTGAAGAAATTTCTAAGCAGCAAAGCATTCAAGATGTGATGTGGGTGCTGTTCAAAGCATACAGTTTTATAAGGGAAGCAGAGAATAATAGTTTGGAAAATTTGCAGCCTGAGAATGTGATGGAAAAGAGGATCCCATTTTCTGAGGAGAAATTCAAGCCAGATACAGAAATTTGTGTATATAACAAGGAGGCAAATGTTAATCCCCAAGACAATGGGGAAAGTGTCTCCAGGGCATATCAGACATCTTTACAGCAGCCCCTCCCATCACAGGCCCAGAGACCTAGGAGGAAAAAGTGGTTTTGTGGGTCAGGCGCAGGGTCCCTGTGCTCTGTGCATCCTAGGGACTTGGTACCCTATGTCCCAGTTGCTCCAGCCATTGCTGAAAGGGGCCAATGTATAGCTTGGGCTGTGGTTTCAGAGGGTGCAAGTCTCAAGCCTTGGCAGTTTCCACATGGTTTTCATCTTGCAAGTGCACATAAGTTAAGAATTGAGGTTTGGGAACCTCCACCTAGATTTCAGAATATGCATGAAACATCTGGATGCCCAGGCAGAAGTTTGCTGCAAGTTCCTCATGGGGAACCTCTGCTAGGGAAGTGCAGGAAGGAAATATGGGTTTGGATGCCCCACTGAGAGTCCCTACTGGGGCATCACCTAGGGTAGTTATTCAAGTTTTTCTAAAGCCCCTGGTTTGGAAATTTTGCTAACATCAGTTGATTCGAGCTGTAGGATTTTACTGCCCTGCTGAATTTTGGACTAATATGGGGCCTGTAGCATCTTTGTTTTGGTCAATTTCTCCCATTTGGAATGGCTTTATTTACCCAATGCCTGTACCTTCATTGTATCTGGGAAATAACTAACTTGCTTTTGATTTTACAGACTCTTAGGCAGAAGGGACTTGCCTTGTCTCAGATGAAACTTTGGACTGTGGACTTTTGAGTCAAAGCTAAAATGAGTTAAAACCTTGGGGGACTATTGGGAAGGCATGATTGATTTTTGAAATGTGAATATATGTCATTTGGGAGGGACCAGTCAGGGAATGATATGTTTCAGCTCTGTCCCTACCCAAATCTTATCTTGTAGCTCCCATAATTCTCATGTGTTGCGGCAGGGAACCTGTGGGAGATGACTAAATTATGGGGGCAGGTCTTTCCAATGCTGTTCCTGTGACAGTGAGTGGGTCTCACAAGATCTGACGGTTTTAAAAATGGAAGCTTCCTTGCACAGGCTCTTCTCTTGTCTGCAGCCATGTGAGACATGCCTTTCACCTTCCACCATAATTGCTGGGCCTCCCCAGCCACATGGAACTGTAGGTCCAAGAAACATATTTCTTTTGTAAATTTTCCAGTCACAAGTAAATCTTTATCAGCAGCATGAAAACAGACTAATACATAAGCCCAAACTGAACTACACAATAACATTTAAATCTTCTACTTAAGCCTAGGCAAGCCTCTTCACATTCCATTGGCCAACACAAGGCATGTAGCCAAGTTTAAAGTAAATAACAAAATGGGCTAAAGTTGTGTTCTTACCCACAGAGATGAAAGAGGAAAATATGTGGTACATACAGCTACCAAAATTTTAGGGAAACAGTCAGTTATAATGGAGAAAATATGCCTGTCTACAAATTAAACTTTCTACTTAACTCTTTATATCCTAAAAAAATATAAAAACTTCTTATTTTTTAAATAATAGCAGGAAGACTAGAAGACTACATAACTAAACTAGGATACATACATTCTAGAGAATACTTAAGATAGCAAATTGAATGAATATAGGTTAATCTCAAAAATATAAGGTTAGAAATCCAGCATACAGATGTGGAAGTAGTATATCTACATGGTCCCAGCAGTAGCTTGCCTGACCTGGAAGAGAGGTCATATGCTGCCACCACCACTGTGAGGTCAGACAGCTGGCTGAAGACAGGGACTACTGCCAGCAGAAAGATTGATGCTGCTGCAGGGACACATTAACTGGAAACACCTGTGTCTTCAGGCCAGCGGCCCCTGATTGAAGAGTTCAGATCCCTTTATTCCTGCTTCTACTGCAGCCCAGAGAGTCAAACGGTTCAGCTGTGCAGATCAGTTCTAGACCAAGTAGAACACCTGGTCTCTATTCTTAGATGAGGGAGGAAGAGGAAGAAGCAAAGGAGCTAGCAAACTGGGAAAAAAAGGAAACTGCAGAAGCTACACTACAACTAAAAAAGGAGAGAATAAGCGAATAATGACTATAGGCACTGGACTGAAATCTCTCCATTTCTTGGAGATAGAAATGTCTTACAAAATGTCTGTTCATGTGCCAAGAAAATCTCTTCTATTATCTTGTTCTGAGCACTGTAATACACAAAATACAGTATACTGTATGTAACTGTACATATAGTAACACACTATATGCATAAAATAATTTATACTGTAAAGTAATGTACAATATAGTTTTCATAACAATTGTTTCCAGACAAATACATTGGAAAGGATGGGAGTTACATGCGTGTGGATTCCATGTGGAACTATGAGTCAATGTAACTATCACTTTTGAGTTATTTCTCCAGTTCATTCTGAGTTTTGTCACTTTGAAATAATGTGTTAGATATTTTCATTATTACCCAGGAGTATTTCTTGTGAGTGAGCTGATTTATTCTGATCCATTTTCCTTTAATACATTTCCAATCCTCTTGGGAAATCAAAAAGAAACAAAAATGTTTCTTAAAAGTTTCCAAAGTGGGCGCATTCTGGCCAGAAGAGGCCAGATAATCTGAGTTTTTTTTTTTTTTAATTTAAAATCTTCGAACATTAAGTCATTTCTGATAAAATATTTAATTCTCATTGATATATTAGTTCTACATTGCCTACATTTGAAATGTATAGATTTAGAACTTGTCATGTTCTTCATAAATAAAGGAAAGGGTAGTTATGCAGGTTTTTCTAAAGCCCCTGGTTTGGAAATTTTGCTAACATTGGTTGACTTGACCAGTTCAAGTATAAGGCTTTTACTCTTGGGAGTATGTAACTAGAAGTCATCAAAATAAAGCCACAGAGGAATTGGTGTCATTTAAGTTGTAAATTAAAATGTTTAAAAAAATTGCATTTGGAAAAGTGTTTTTAAAAAATCAAATGTATAACTGATCACAAAGTAGTATGTCACAGAAGATCTCAGACAGTATAATTATATCCTATAAGATCAAAACAATAAAATATATACTTGGGGTATATGGGGTAGGTATGATAATTACTCTTGGTAGAGAAAGAGAGAGGGTATGGGAAGCATATAGGCAAAGTCCAAGATATCAACAGTTGTTCTTGTCATTTTATACAAACGAAATATTTAATTTATCTATTTTATAGTTTAAACATCAGTTTTGAAGATTAAAAGAATGACATTTGGAATACCTCAAGTAAGAAAACAACCTTCTGAGTTTTCACATGGTAGCACACTTATTTTTCTTTTGATAATTACAGAGACCAAGATGGACATCAGTAACTAGACAGCTAGGGGAATGGGCAGAATAACAAGTCATATTTCTAAGAAAAAAAATGTGTAGCCTGAAATTTAACCTTAAAAGATCAAAAATGCACATTATCTGTAAATTGGCTCTTGGCCATTTTGTTCCGCAAAATTCTCCAAATCATTTCATTTAAAGCCTTTATTGCATTTGCAACAAAAATGGACAAGTGGGACCTAATTAAACTAAAGAGTTTCTGCACAGAAAAACAAATTATCAACAGAGTAAACAGACAACTTAATGAATGGGAGAAAATTATGCATTCCCAAACTATTCACAAACTATGCAACCAACAAAGGTCTAATATCTAGATTCTATAGGAAACTTAAATAGATCAACTAGCTAAAAACTCATTGATCGAGTTTAATAACCCTGGTAAAAAGTTGGCAAAAGAGATGAACAGATATTTTTCAAAAGAAGACAGTCAGCAAATATATAAAAAATACTCATTATAACTTATCATCAGAGTAATTCAAACCAAAACCACAATGAGATATCATCTTCTCCTTATCACAATGACTATTACTAAAAAGTCAAAAAACAACGGATACTGGTGAGGCTGTGGAGAAAAGTGAATGCTTTATACAGTGCTGGTGGGAATGTAAAGTAGTTCAGCTACTGTAGAAAGAAGTTTGGACATTTCTCAAAGAACTTAAAAATCAGAAATACTATTCTACCCAGCAATCTCATTACTCAGTATATGCCAAAAGGAAAATATATTATTATACCAAAAAGGCACATGCACTCATATGTTCATTGCAGTGCTATTCACAATAGCAAAGACATGGAATAAATCTAGGTTCCCATCAATGGTGGAGTGGATAAAGAAAATGTGGTACATATACACCATGGAGTACTACGCAGTCATTAAAAAGAAGGAAAAAATGTCCTCTGCAGCAACATGGATGCAGCTAGAGGCCATTATCCTAAGTCAAATAACTCAGAAACAGAAAATCTGCAGGTTCTCATTTATAAGTGGGAGCTAAACATTGGGTATTCACAAACATAGAGATGACAACGATAGACGCTGGGGACAACTTGAAGGGTGAGTTGAAGAGGGAGACAAGAGTTGAAAAACTCTTGGGTACCATACTCAGTATCTGGGTGATGGGATTATTTATACATTCATACCCCAAACTTCAGTATCATGCAATATACTGAGGTAACAAACCTGCACGTGTATCCCTTCAAGCTAATATAAAAGTTGAGAAGCAAAATGCATTACAGGCCTTGTCGTACCGATGATTTGCTTGAATAGGCAAAAGTGTATGTTTTATTTTTACGTCATAGTTTGTAGTGCTTATCATGTTGTTCAGGATGTATATTAATAAATTCTAGATAAATATAAAACACATACACACACATAAGTGTGTGTGTATGTGTGTGTGTGTGTGTGTGTGTGTGTGTAGAGAAACAGAAACAGAAAACCAAACACCACATGTTCTCACTTACATATACTCACTAACTTTGAGAATATGTGGACACAAAGAAGAGAACAACAGGCACGATAGACACCGGACCTGCTTAAAGGTGGAGGCAGGCAGAAGGCTGGGAAATGAAAAACTACAAATAGGATACTTTGTTTATTACTTGGATGGTGAAATAATCTGTGCACCAAACCTCAGTGACATGCAACTTACCTACACATGAACACCTGAAAGTAAACTAAAATAAAAATAAATGAATATCTGAAGTAATGAATGTGTATGTGTGTGTGTGTGTGTGTGTGTGTGTGTGTGTGTGTGTGTGTGTGTGTGCAGGGCCTTAGCACTACAGGGTCATGGGGTGTCCCGTATCTCTGTGCTGAGTCGCTGGATCCGAGAAGTAAAGAGACAGGACACAGAAGGACTGGAAAAAGACAGCTGGGCTCGGGGAGCCACGCCACTTACAAGAGGAGACACGCAAGGCTCCGAATGTCCAGAAGCATCTGTATTTATTAGGTACAAGACAGGGGGAAGGGTCATGAGCAAGGTCATCTATAGGCTTAATGATAGGGCAAGCATAATCACGTGAGTAACAAGCAAGGGAGCCACCCCATTAGGTCACCTAGTCAGAGAGGTGGGCCGTGCACAGCAGGGGGCTGTGCTGTGCGCAGTAGTAGAGGGTTGTGTACAAAAATGGGGGTCTATGGAGGTGAGGAGGTGATGCAAGGAGGTGAGCTGTGTGCAACAAGTGCCATGTGCAACACTTCTTATCTGGGGGCTGGAGACCTCAAAGGATTCCTATAGAAAGATGCTGTAAACCAATGCAGTGGGAGCCAACAGAGTATGCTCTTCTCTAAGTTAATTTATAGGAGGATGATTTGAGCCAGCACAGTAGCCAGAAAAGCTGACAGGGTGCACAGCCGCCATGGCACGATTACACCAGAGGGTTTCTTCTCCCTCGGCTGTTTGCGGGATCTCAGGCCTGAGGCCTACTTTCCACAACTGGATGCAAGGTACTGCAACCCCTTTTCAGGAGGAACAACACTTGCTCCAAGCGGGCCATGCAGTGGGTACTGAGTGCTGCTGTCTAGGCCCTGACCTGCCATATAGCGTGTGCCCTTTCAGGCAGGGGTGCTACCGCCTGGGTCATTGATTCTTGTCCTGGTCTGGCTGTTTTTCCCATGTACTTGCTTCTGCTCTGTGACTGCTCTGGGCATTCTTCCTACTACAAACTACTATATGGTTACATAGAAGGATTATATAAATCAGCATTAAATGTGTCTGTACAGCTCCGATTACAATCTCTTATGTGATTATATAGAAAGACTATATGGAACTAAGTATGGTTATATATGTAAGCTAGATATAAGTAAGCAGTAAGTTATACTTCAGGCACTAATTGTGCCTGGGGTCTGCACAGCTCTTCTTCCTCAGAGCCCATGTTGGGGGTTACCCACATATATATATACGTAAATAGAGAGAAGGGAAAGGGAAAGGAGGGAGGGAGGGTAAAAGAGAAGATGAGAGAATTATAAAGCAAATGAGTAGATTTATAATTATATCAAAACACATTGTTTTATACCATAAGCTATATTAATAAATACTTTTAATAATGATCTCCACAGTTACAAGTGGAGATAATTTCAAATAGCTCAGGTTACTATTGTAGAGGTCATTGATATTTAAACAAATAACTGTAAAAGTTGTGTTTAGAAGCATGAAAAAGAGTCAAGCGGGAATATATAATAGCAATGGATTAATTCTACCTTTGACATGGTATGTCATATAACACCTCAGATAGTTGGTATATAAGTTAATGTTAGAGGTTCAGTTAGAGTTTCTCAGAGTTTATTAAATATATTTCAGGCAGATATTATAATAGGAAAAAGGCATATAATGCTCTATAAATATTCAGATTAATTAATATATAACACATACTACCAAATCCTTAAAGATACAGTCAAAATAGAAGTCTGATGCACTGATAACCTCTTCAAATCCTCCCAGTACCATAAGCCATTATCTCTTATAATCATGATTCTTGGGGCCCCAGTGTAATTTAACAGAACTCAACAATTATTTGTTCAATAGCATCTTAGAAAACACCAAAGACAGCATGACTTTTAGGTGTCAGAAAATATCCAAACTTAGGGAAAGAAATTAAAATATTTTAAATTCCACTATTTATTACTTATTCCTCATTGCTCTCATTTTACTCCTTACAGTTCCTTAGAAATTTACAAGACAACAGACTTTATTATATAAAAACCATAGTTCTTGACTCATCTAACAATTTACAAGCAAGTGCAGAACTACTTAGATTTTACATATCAGTGAAGACTTTTCCTGTTAGAGAGAGTAAAGATAACAGAAATGATTTTGTAATTAGCTGACCATGAAAGATAAACAACAGTGTCTTGGCAGGGTGCGGTGGCTCACGCCTATAATCCCAGCACTTTGGGAGGCTTAGGTGGGTGGATCACTGGAGGTCAGGAGTTTGAGACCAGCCTAGCCAACATGGTGAAACCCGTCTCTACCAAAAAGCATAAAAAATCAGCCTCAATATTCACAAATGGCTCTTTATAACAAGTTTAAAGAGTGTGGTGGTGTGCTCCTGTAATCCCAGCTACTCTGGAAGCTGAGGCATGAGAATCTCTTGAACCCAGGAGGTGGAAGTTGAATCGCTTGAACCCAGGAGGCAGAAGTTGCAGTGAGCCTAGATTGTGCATGCCACTGCACTCCAGCCTGAGTGAGTGTGAAATTCCATCTTAAAAAATAAAAAAATAAAAATAAATTCCCAACATCAACCCATGTGATTGCTCAAAGCTATTTGGCTTTAAGAATATAATCATGAAGAACAGGGTGGACAGGTGATTTTCCACATGATTAAAATTATTTTTGAACACTACATCTCTCTAATACAGATTGCTCAACTGTAAAGTGTTCAACAACATATAACAATTAAAAACTGATTCTTCACTGGCTAACAGAAGTTTACAATGTAAATTTTAAAACAAAAGTTATGGTATTTCACAAGAAATGTATAAGAACTGTAGTAAATTCTCATCTACTTTACTGTTCATACAAAGAATTTAAAATATCCTGCTCAGATATTTAGTTCATGAAAATGAAAATTAGCAGAAATAATAACAAATCTATAATAATCAATTTTACTTATTAGTGTCAGAATTAAAATAGTGGATACAAGTTACTTGGATTTAGTACAGCTTCTCCTATCATTATTTTTAAAAAATTCTCATTTTGATTTGGAACTCTTCTCCATATCAAGGAAGGTAATATAGATATGGCGAATAAATTCTATGATAGTTAATCATCCACATAATGTTAGGAGAAATGGGAGTACAAACATCTATTGTATCATTAAACACAGAAATAAAATACTTTAGTGGTATTCAAGAAACTGAATCCTAGAGATGGGCTTTTTAACATTTTTGCCATTATTTACCTTACATCCTACTTGTTGAAACAAATAATGTTACTATCCTCTGCTCATGAATATGAAAGAAAGCATTATCACCCTATCCTCACACTGGGTAGTGGCTTAGATCCTCATTCATACAAGACCTGATTCAAAACCACTGTTGTTATTTTAAAACACTCTGAGGATATTTGGCAAACTACTTCACAGCTTGTAACTCTTTACTCTTTCTGCTTTCTTGCCCTTCCCTAATATTGAAAATTTCTGTTCCCTTCATGTAAGCTAGCTCTCTTAAACTTGTTCAAAAATGTTTCTTTTCCAGTACCTTATTATTCCAGAGATTTTTTTCAGATCACGTTAGGCTTTTATTTGCTGTTACACACATTTTTGATTTTTGATTTATTTTGAAATGTTATTTTAGTATAAAAAATAGTCTTCAAAAATAGTTGTATGCACAAACTCTTTGAACTATTTTACTGAAATGCAGTTTGTAAAGATATACACATTTGGGGAGTGAGAGTGACTAAGACAATCATATATGTATTGAGCAAAGCATCAGGGTGCCTATGGTTTATCAGGAACTGTGGCTCAAGAAGAGATAGTCCTGCTTTTTCTCTATAGTTTACTGAAGAGACATACTATTAACCATAATGACACAATATTCACAAATTGCTGTTTGTACCAAGTTTAAAGGGATCATAGAAGAAGACGAGTTTTTGTCTGCCTGAGTGCAAAGGGAAAGCTTCACAGAAATTAAAAAGATGTCAGGGAGAAATTTTATGATAATTTAGTTCATTTTCTTGACAAACACAAGCATTGTATTCCTCAGACTTACTGACGAATACAGTGCTTAAATATGCTGATAATATTTATCCAGTTTATTAGTGACAGTTCAGAAGTATGATTTGGATCAGAGATCAGTCTTAATACCTCAAAAGTTAATAGACACAAGGCAAGATGAGGGATAATTAATATATCCAGCCTTATGTTTATTCTTTAAGTGGAGATACTGAGACGAGCCGGAGAGCAAGCAGAATCCAGGAATCTAGATTATTATGGGAAATGTTAGCTCAGAACTTTTTCATTTGGTGAAGTTATCCCAAACAACTATCTCTCCATAGACTAAATACATGGTTAATGGTTTCAGCACTAATAAAGATTTTCAGACTATACTGTGATTCAACACTGCTACTCCCTGAGACTTTATCAAGGACAGGTACTAACAAACACATATTGGTAAAGTTAATAAAATAGAAATTAATGCTATTTGTTATTTATTTCATTAAATATCATTTAAGAAAATGGTATTTTGTGTATTTACTTTCATAATTTTACCCATTTTTTAAGGGGAATTTGTGAGCAATTCCTGGGTATATTTTGTCCCATACACACTTCTATGACTTCAGCATGAAAGAATCCAACCAAGTCTAATGTTACAAGGAATTTGATGATCCTTTGCACACCTGTATTTTTACATTTTCTTATTAGTAAAATTATACCATTTTCACATGTATTGTTCAGACAGTACGCAGGCTGACAGACAACTATTAAGCAGTTTTCTGAGATTATTGATGAGGAATAAATTATCACATTCTATTAGAAGCCCTACAGTCAACAAATCAAAGACTATCTGTGGCCCTCAGATTGAGCTGAGCCTCTTAAGGTTAATCAAATGTCTATAAATCTCTCTTCATAAAAAAGAGCTGATTCATTCTGCTTCACTTTGAGAAATGACTAAGAGTCCACAAATCCATCACTAAGCACCAATTTATAGTTTAGTTGTGAAAGGGCTTCTTTCTTTCCTTTCCCTTTCATAAAGAAAAAAGGGGAAAAATCCCATTTGGCTGGTCAAGGATTTTTCATTTCAAAGGCCGTTTGTCCTTTCAGGGTTATCAGCAATATGGCTTTTTAAATATCCACCTTTACCTTTGACTCAGCATTCTTGTTTTATAGGATGTTCACACAAATTCTAGCTGAGAGGACAAAGTGTTTCCAAATTTCTAGGGGAAGTAGTTTATCTTAGTTATCTCTAAGTTATTAACTTAGTTGTTGAGTGCTGTTTTAAATTACCTTTTAACATCCCTGATAGTAACTATATGGAGTTTTTTATTTATGTTTTTATATTATTCTAATTACATCTAAACTTTTTTAAATGGAGGAATTTATGCTGCAATTTACAAACTGAACTGATTTTTATAAATTCTGACTTGCTGCTACCTGTTTGTTTGTTTTTTATAAATAACACAGAGGTCTCAGATATTAAATTCTAAATATTTTTACAGAATGTTAAAATTTATGAAGCATTCTTTAAAATACATGCTCTCTTAAAATAGCTGTACATACCAACTTTGCGTTGATGGACTTATTGCTTTTCCTTAAACATCTAGAAAGCTATAGAGAAACAACCATTATTTCCCCAATATGTTCTTTTCTTTTTGGATATATTCCCATTTCTTGTCAATCTAATTCATTTTAACATCTTAAAATATTTTATTCTCTGATGTCTTAGTCAGTTCAGGCCACTAGCACAAATTAACACAGACTGGATGGCTTAAACAATAAACACTTATTTGTCTTGCCGTTTTGCAGCAGGGGACATTCAAGATCAAGGTGCTGAGAGATCCTGTGTCTAGTGAGGGCCCAATTCCTGACTTGTAGATAGCCACTTTCTCCATATGTCCTTCCATGGCTGAGAGGAAGATCAAATCTCTGTGTCTCTTCTCATAAGGGCATTAATCCTGTTGTAAGGGCTCCACTCTCATGACCTAATTAGGCCACCAAAGCCCCATCTTCAAATACTATCATATTGGGGATGATAGTTTTTGTTTATTTTTAAATGAACTTGATTATTTACAACAATTTAGGCTTATAGCAAAATTGAGTAGAAGGTATGGAGATTTCCCACATGTCCCCCTCCCTGACACATAAATAACCTCCTTCATTATCAACGTCCCCAGCAAAGAGGTGCATTTGTCACAGCTGATGAACCTACACTGATACTACATAATCATCAAAAGCCCATCATTTACCTTAGGGTTCACTACTAATATTGTAGATTCTATGGGTTTGGACAAACATATAATGACATGTATCCACCATTACAGTATCATACAGAATATTTTTACTGCCCTAAAAATCTGTGCTCTACGGATTCACTTTACCCTCCCCCGAGCCCCGGGCAACCACTGACCTTTTTACTATCTCCATAGCTTTGTTTACCCAGAATGACATGTATCTGGAATCATACCGTATGTAGCCTTTCCACACTGGCTTTCTTCACGTCGCAGTATGCATTTGTTTCTTCCATATATTTTTATGGCTCCATAGCCCTTTTTTTTAAACATTAACATTCCATTGTTGATATGTACTGCATTTTATTTACCTATCCACCTACTAAAGGGCATATTGTCCATGCAAGTTTTGACAATTATGAATAAAGTTGTTATTATAAACATCCAGGTGCAGGATTTTGTGTGGACGTATTCTCAACTCCCTTGTATAAATACCAAAGGGCCTGATTGCTGGATCATATGTTAAGAGTATGTTTAGTTGTGTAATAAGATTAGGGTTTTATGTATATATTTTGTGGTGAACACAGAAATTCACTCCATAGTACCTGGTAAAAATTTTTCTTCGCACTGTATTTGTGTATGCTGTTATTCATTTTTATTTGTCAATTTAAAGTGCTGTTGTTGACTATTATATCACTTCTGTTGGGTGCTATTCAGCATTTTTTATTCCTTCTGTTAGCCTATAGGTAGTATTCCTTGGAGGCATGTAAAAATAACAAAAGTTCTTGGTGTACATCAATAATTGACAAGGAATCCCTTGTTTTGCAAAGCACTTTTGCCCAGAGGCAGATAAAATGGATTTATTGAATATTTATTGTTGAGTCTATGGGGATTTCAAATAAAATGTGAATTTATTGCAAAGCATCAGGAAAAACAGAATTGCATTTCCAATGTGTTTCTAATACAACAAAGAATATATGTCAAATAATATGAAATTGACATCTCCATAAATGGAAATGTAGAGTTTAAATTTTTTTGAAAATTCAGCGTGGAGATTATAAATAAATAAATAGATACAAGCAGTGTGATACTAATGGTAGATTTTAAAATAACTTGAATCAGACTTCTTGTATAAAAATGATACAAATCTGAATTCATAAATATATAACATTCATCTAAATTATGCCTGAGGCAGCTCTAACATTATTCAAAAATTAAACTGCTTAGCATTTACATTACCATATAATATAAAGGTAAATTGTTATATTGTTTCAGCTTCTTACAATTATCCTGCAGGATTAGATGTAAAAGTGTGTGTGTGTGTGTGTGTGTGTGTGTGTATTTTCCTCCAAAATCAGAAGATGTAGTTTACATTGCTGACTAATTATAAAATCAAAGTTTACTGGACACTTCCACAGATATTAAACAAACTTTATATTCATTATGTCCAAAACAGGGCTATTCTTATTACATGTCAACAAGTCCTTGGACATTCTAATTTTATTATTGGAGCCATAAATAATTATCAATCCATTCATATACTCAAGCCAAAAACTTGCAAGTAGTCAGAACACCCTCTTATTCATTCTTTTTACCCGTTCCCTTTTATTTATTCAACAAGTTATGATGCTTTGTCACCTATCAATAGTCTCCCCTCAAAACGCGGAAATCTTAATTCTGATTAAAAGATACACCTGTTTTGTTTTTTTTTTTTCCACATCCGATGACGTTATCAAGCTAGAAAATTCCATCATGTAACTTTCTTCATCTCTTCAGAGGAAATTATTATGATCAGGTACAGGTGTCAATCAATCATTTATCCTCTGCTTGCTCTAGAAGTTTATATAAATGGAATCGTACAATACACATTTCAGTGTGTGGCTTATCTGACTCAGGACCATATCTGCAAAAGTGGCTAATATTGTATTATGTATTAGTTTTTTTAATGAGATTTGTATACCATTTTGTTAATACTACAGTTTACCCATTTATTCTCCTTTAGAAGGAAATTTTGGTTGTTTCCTGTGTTGGCTCTTATGAATAAAGTGATTCTTTTCGTTTCTCTTGGGTAAATCTATACACTTTGCCTTGCTAGGTCAGAGTATACAAATTTATTTCAATTTATAAAGAACTGACAAAATGTTTTTCAAAGCATTTGTGTAATTTTATTTTCCCACTAACAAAATATGTGAGTTCTTCTTGCTCTATATATTCCCTAATATTTGGTGCTATAAATATTTTTAATTTTTACAGTTCTAAAGGGTATATAGTAGAAAAACAATAATATTTAAATTTGTATTTCCTTAATGACTATTTAATTTTTTTTGAGACGGAGTTTCACTCTTGTTACCCAGGCTGGAGTGCAATGGCGCAATCTCGGCTCGGCGCAATCTCGGCTCGGCGCAACCACCGCGTCCTGGGTTCAGGCAATTCTCCTGCCTCAGCCTCTTGAGTAGCTGGGATTATAGGCATGTGCCACCATGCCCAGCTGATTTTTTGTATTTTTAGTAGAGACGGGGTTTCACCATGTTGACCAGGATGGTCTCGATCTCTTGACCTCGTGATCCACCCGCCTCGGCCTCCCAAAGTACTGGGATTACAGGTGTGAGCCACCGTGCCCGACCGACTATTTAATTTTTGTTGGTCATTCATTTATATTTGTTAAGTGTATATTCAAGTCTTTACTGTTAAAAGAGGTCATTATGTTTTCTGGTATATGGCTTTACATATCACAAATATGTGATTTCCAGTTATTGTATGTTCTTGCCATCTCTGACATGCCTCAGTTTTCTTAAATGTGTACATTTTGAAATTCAGCTTAAATTTTTAAATTGAAATATAATAATTGTATATATTTATGGGATATATAGTGATGTTTTGATACATAAATTGCAGTGACCAGATCAGGATAATTATCATATCCGTAATCTCAGATTTTATCATTTTCTTTGTGTTGGGAACACTCAATATTCTTCTTCTAGATATTTGAAACTAATATTGTTGCCAACTATGGAACAATAGTCTTCTTAAAGTGCTATGGGACACTAGAATTTCTATCTAGCTATAATTTTGTGTCCTTTCACAAATCTTTCTCCTTTTCTTAGTCTTCCAAAGGCATTGTCAAATGTCGTATCTTCAAATAAATGAAATAAAGAAATTGCCTTATATTTTACTTTTCTTCTTTTTTATATCATTTAATGTATTGTTATAAATGAAATGCCTATCTTCTTTCTGGATTTTTAAAGTAAAAACTTAGAAAATTCATATTAAGCCTTTATTTAAGGATACAAATTCTCTTCAAATAATTGTTTCTATTTTATGGATTTTAATGTTTTATTTTCCTATTAATTTATATCAAACTACTTTTTAATTTCCCTTTGGAGTTTTTGTTTAATGAAATATTTAGCAGTGCATCATTTTCCAAATATTTAGAGTTTTCTAGGGTTGCTTTTGATTTCTAATGGGTTTATTATAGTCAAGGCACATGACTTCTATGATATTCAATATTTAAAGATATTAGATATTAGGACTATAATATATTCAGCTTGGTTCTTTGAAAATAAAAGCACCTGTCCTTCTGTTATTGCATTTAGATTTCTATAGATAGAAGTCAATTAGATCAAGCTGGTTAATTGTTCAAGTTTTCTGTGTTCTTTCTGGTTTTCTCTGTATATATATTAACAATTGTCTGGGTAGAGGAATTGAAGTTTCTAGTAATGACTAGATTTTTCAGTTTAACAGTTTAATTTGTTTAATGTATTTTGACGTTCTGATATTAGTTGTATGTATAAATATTTGGAATTGTTTTATTGATGAATGGATCTCCTTATTGCTATAAAATGATCCTCTTTATCCCTGTGAATATTCTTTAATCTGAAATCTACTTTGTCTCTTATTAATAACATTCTACCTTTATATCTGGTATTATTTTTCTTCCTTTCTTTCTTGTAGTGTAAGTATACTTACAATATGATTTTTTCAGCTTTTATTGAGTCTGAAAATGTCATTTTATTTTTATGTTGGAAAGATATATTTTTGGGATATAAAATTTTAGTTTAATTTTTTTTCTTTTCAGGACTTAAAATATGTTACTTCCGTTTCCTCTCATTTTCATTTCATTGTTTCTGCATGAAATCTATTGTAATTCTCATCTGCTTTTCTCTGTAAATCATGTGTCCTAAATATCATGTTTTTTAGGATTTTCTCTTTATAATGGGTTTTAAGCAATTTAATTATGATGACCTTAGCTTTGTTATTGTTGGTTTTGCTTTGGTTAATTGAGCTTCCTGAATCTATGAGTTCAAAATTTTCATCAAATGCTTAATATTTTTTTTTTGCCATCATTTCTTCAGATATGATATTTTCCCTTCTCTCATCACCTGTCAGGATTCTAATTACATGAATACCTTAAGCTGAAGTTGTTTCACAGGTCACTGGTGCTCTGTTTAGCCTTTTTTGTTTCTTCTGTCTCTATTTCATTTTGGTAGTTTCTATCTCTGCACCAAATTCACTAATATTTTATCTTTCATTCATATGTTATCTTCTGTTAACACCATTTAGGGTATATTTAATTTTAACCATTGTAACTTTTATCACATATTTTAAATTAAATAATTATCTATGCCTTACATATATCAAATTAGTAGGATTACTATTTCCTCTGTCTTCTAAAATATGTGAATTCAATTATAAGAACTGTTTTTAATATCCTTATATACTAATTTTATCATTTGTCATTTGTCTGTTTATATTAATTTTTCTCCTAATGAACTTTTTTTGTTTATTTGTATGCCTTGTAATTTTTGATTAGATGTCAGGTTTTATGTGTTTTATTCTGTGGCTAGATATTTTTGTTATTCTTTTATTATTATTATTATTGTAATTTAGGTTCTGGGGTACATGTGCAGATCATGCAGTATTGTTGCATAGGTACATACATAGAAAGGTGGTTTGCTGCCTTCATACCCCCATCACCTTGTTATGCTTTAAATATTCTTATAGCTTATTTAGAAAAATTAAATTATTAGAAAACAATTTTATTGTTCTGGGCATGCTTTTAAGTTTTTTATGCAGAACTTTAGTCCAAGGTTATATTCTCTGATTACTGAATAATGTCCTTCTGTTTATTCTACCAAATTCTCCCTGTTGTATCAGTTTTATTTTTTTTCCAAGCTAGTTTGCGAGAATATAATCTTTCCTTATCCTATGTGAGCAACCAGAGTGTTTTTCTATTTCATTATGGAGGTTTTCTTTTCCCCCTTATTCTTCTGTAATTTCTCACATGCATGTAGTATTCAAGACTTCTAATCAAAGAAAAAGTTTTAGGGAAATGTTTTATACATCTCTTGATCTCTGTCTTTGTTTAGCTCCGTTTTTCTCAGGAGCTTCCTCTTCTTGCATTCCTTTACCCCTGAATTTTAGCTGACTTGACTTCCAGCATAACTCAGCTTTATTGTTTCAACTCAGAGTTTCAAGATTTCTTTGGACGACTCCTGTCTTAAAACTCTCTCCAGCAAGTGAGACGGAGCAATTGTAGGGTTCACCTCATCTATTTCCCTTTCTAAGGGTACATTTTCTTTGTCAGTTTCTATTGCCTGAAAGCTGGAGTTTTGTTTCTGTTCTTGCTCTATATGCTTTGGATTTTGTTGGTTCGGTTGGTTTTTTCATTGTTTATAGCAGAAGGGGAATCTGGTCCCCATGGCCTACAGTAAAACTCTCTTCTTTATTTTAAAGGGTTGTTTTGCCCACTGACAAGCTTGTGCATTGTCAGGTATTTATATTTCTCTCTGTATTGAAAATGCAATTCCATGGTCTTCCTGCCTCCATTCTTATGTATGTATGTATTTATTTACTTATTATTTACTTTTTTAACTTGTTTGTTTTTAATATGTGGACTTTCACTGACCTGATCTCATGTCATTGTACAGGTAAGCCCCAGCTGCTTCCACATCTCCACTAGGGAGACAAAAAGCCTTTATACATCTCAAGTTGGAGGACAAAAAAGAGGGCGATGAAGGTTGACCATTCAAAATAAAAGCCAATTAAGATGAAAGTTTTAAAGATTTGCATCATATAATTTATGCAAAAACAATATTGTCATCTTTCCTGTGTGGAATTGGGAGAAACCTGGGCCATTTTTCTCAGAGAGAAGTGAGGTGGCTATTGAAAGGTCAAGGGACCTCCTATAACAATACATCTCAGATATTTGTAATGTCTACTAAAAAAAAAGAAAAAGAAAAATTGACAGGGCAGATTGGCTCACATCTGTAATTCTAATGCTTTAGGAGGCTGAGGCAGAAATTTGAGAGGATGATTTGAGACCAGAAATTGGAGACCACACTGGGCAACATAGGGAGACCTTATCTCTACAAAAAGAAAAAAGAAAAAAAATAGTGGGATGTGGTTGATGCATGCCTGTTTTCCCAACTGCTCGGGAGGTTGACGCTAGAAGATTGTTTGAGCCCAGGAGTTAGTGAGTCTGTACCTACCAGCCAGGTACAGACACAGGATGGTGTGGAGGAAGGCATACTCCTTGTAGACACTCACAGTGTGGGGCACCCCATCACCACAGTCTATCATGATGCCAATGTTACAGCGGCATACAGGAACAGCGCAGCTTGGAGGGCCACATACATGGCTGGGGTGTTGAAGGTCTCACACATGATCTGGGTCATCTTTTCAGGACTGGCTTTGGGATTTGGGGTGGGGGAGCACTCAGGCAGCAGCACAGGGTGCTTCTGGGGAACCACACACACCTCGATATAGAAGGTACAGTGCCAGATCTTCTTCATGTCATGCCAACTGGTGATGATGCAGTGCTCCATGGGCAACTTCAGGGTCAGGATGCTGCACTTCCTCTGGGCCTCATTGCCCATGTAAGTGTTTTTCTAGCTCATGCCCACCATCATGCCCTGGTGCCTGTGGATGCCCCGCCATGGAAGAAGGGAAGACTGTCGGGAGTGGGGCAGAGGACACTTGCCCGCCAAGCAGCCCCAGTTCTCACAAACTGCTAATGATGAGCTCAGCAATAGCCTCATCCATGGTAAGCTGGGTGGCAGGTGTGGACCAGTGGGAAGTGGTAAGGACAGAGGATCTTTGCTCCTGGGGTCGATAAAGTCTCCCCCCTGCCTCAATTGTTTTTGATGAGTAGTCAGATGTCAAATATATTCTCTGAATGAATCATTTTTCTTTGGATACTTTCATGCTTTTGTCTTCATCTTTTAGATATTGGCTGCATAGTTGTGATTTGCCTAGGTGTATTTCATTTGGATGTATTTGTACCTCTCTTTAGAATTATTAAATTTGCTGAATATATAAGTTTAAGGTTTGTACCAATTTGAGGATACTTTTGCTATTGATTATGAAATATTTTAATCCATCCATTTACTGTCTTTTTGGGACTGCAATTACAAATATGTTTGATGATGGATATTTTTTCACGTATCAGTGAGTCTTTATTTTTGCTTTTTCAACTTTAGACTCAATAATTTAAATGATTTATTTTCCAATTCAATGACTTTATCATGTGCCATCTTTGATCTACTATTAAGTACATCAAGCAAGTTTTTCATGTGAATAAATTTTTCAACTCTAAAAGTATTATTTGATTATTTCCACAGTTTCCACTTTCCTTCTGAGTTTCCTTTTTTATTCATTTATCCCTTCTTTTATGTTTTCCTTTAAGTCCTTAAAAAAATACACACACACACAAATACACACACACACACATACACACTTATATACTGCTTTATAGCTCTTATCTGCTAATTGCAATATCTTGGTAATTTTAGGTTCATTCTCTATTGTCTGATTTTTCTCTCAACTCTGGCCACATTGTTCTGTTTCTCTCCAGATTTAGTAAATTTGTAATTGTATGCTAGACATTATGAATGGTACATCTTTTGGTTCGGAATTCTGTTATGTTCTTCTGAAGTGTATTTATTTTTCTTCAGGCAAGCAGTTAACTGTCTGTAATTAAACTTCAAACCATGCCTCCCTTAGGTGGTCAGCAGCTGAAATATCTATTCAGTGATTTTGGCTTTCTCTCTCTGCCTTTTGTCTGATCCTTCTTGTGTCTCTCAAGAACATGCATAATTTAGCAACCAGCGACATATTTGGGGGAGTTTATATTCATATCTGCAGCTGTCACTTTCTTCCATTAATTCTTTAATTTTTGACCTACTCTGTTTGGCCTGACAGGTGTCCATTGACCTGTCAAGTTAGTAAGGCTGCAGGCTTGCCACTGCTTATAGCAAATTTTGTAGATGGAGAATGACCTGCATTTTTTTTTTTTTAATGGCAAGCTGGGGAAATTTACTCACTGTCCCTCTGTCCTCCAGGCTAACCTTGTAAGATTAACTCTTCTCTAGCCACTCTGTTATTTATGTCACTCATTAGTGCCTTTTAAAATTTGTTTTTATCTAGCTAACTAGCTATTTATCATATATCTCAGATTCCATAGTTGTTGTCTGTAATAATTGGTCCAGCCAAATCATTGTGCCAGACCTAAAAATCAGAACCTCAAGTTGAAATAAACTTCATTGCCTCATGTATATTCTTCAAATGGCCCCAAATTTACCAAAATAAAAATTGCTACTTATTTTTTACAGTATTTAAATAAGGCTCTATAGTTTTTCCTGAACCATCATATGTTTTATTCTTGTCGCAGACAATTTGTGATTATTGTTAATTGTCTCCTCTCATATGGTACCTTCTATTAGATGCCTCAAAATCTCAACAACAACCAAAAAACCCCACATAATCTAATTAAAATATGAGCAAAAGATCTGTACAATTTTTAAAGAGAACATAAAAATGGCCAACCAGTATATGAAAAATGCTTCTTCATTACAAATGAGAGTTGCTTTCTTTCTGGCATTAAAGAATATACGCCACTCTCATTCTGAATTGCACCCTCCTTTTAGAATAAATATATAGTTTCAAGCAATTCTTTAATTGAGGTTAGATGCAGTTATTTAATGCTGAGCAGTTACAGAGAAGTTGAGAAATTACCTTATGAAGAAAAGGTAACTTAACCAATATGGTAAATTACTAAAAAATAATGTTATTCTAGCCTTCTTAAATTATCAGATTTTGCCATAAAAATAATAAAATACATCATAAAACAACGTCTAGGAGTAAAACAGTCATCTTCATATCAGGCAATATATTGGAATCAGGTATTAATTCCTATTTTTATAATCAAGAAAAATAATACTTCATGGCATAATTCTTATTTTCTGCCATCTGAAGACATCATTGAAAGAGATTTTTACAAAAAAAAAAAAAAGAAAGATTTTTACAACTTAAAATTATGACTCTAGAATATTCAGTCTTAATGTTTGCCATGTAGCTCTCAAAAAGAAGAAACTAGATTTCTTTTTTTGCAAGGGGTGGGGAAATTGGAGACATTGTAATTGTTCTTGGCCTCCAGATTCATCTGTGCCAACAAAACTTACTTTTGGGAATTTAATTAGTCTTGTTTCATTTTCTTTTGTATCAAGTGAGCAGCACTGACACTGAGTTTGGAGAGTATATTATTATGAATGCATGGCTTTGACTGGAGGGTTGAAAGAGGAAGCCTGAACATAAGAAACATATTGACTGTCACTAGCTGCTTTGCAAATATTGTTTATATTTGATATTCAGTTTTCATGGGTAAATTGGGGTTTGAGAATTAAATAAAAATAGTTGATATTTCATTTCTTAATTCTACAGTATTTATTCAACTCATTATTAACTTTGGCAAGTACTGGGGAAAAAAATCTTCACAGTATCTGAATGAATAACTTGCACCTAGTTACTTACAAATTATTACATATTATCTTCTCCTTGCAAGCAAAAGCTGAAAGTTGACAGTAAGATAATTTTTAAAAATTTATTAAATTGTTTAAATTTTGCTTAAGAAAATAATTTTGAATAACTTTTATAAGTTGGTTAAATTATTATTATTGTTTATATTACTTGCCAATTTTCACATGTAATTTCATACATTCCAATTTATATATATGCTATATTAAAATTATGTAGCAAATTCAGTTATAAAAATATTTGATGTTACTATCTTTTACATTTTAATTTTGCTTTTAGCAAAATTATATTTTATTGTTCCTAATATTAGTCACTCTTTTTTAATATCAATTTTTACTGTGTATACTTAAGGGTTACAATATGGTGTTATAGGATACATATAGATAGTAAATGGTTGCTACAGAGAGGTAGATTAACTAACAACTCACACTACTTATTTTGTGAAAAGAGCAGCTAGAATGCACTTATCTAACAAAAATCTCTCATAAAATGCTGTTTTATTAACCTTAATTCTAATGCTGTGCATTATATCTCTAGTCTTGTTTATCCTACATATCTGCTCTTTGGTATCCTTTGACCTACATCTCCCTATTTTCTGCCCCCAACACTTGTGGTAACCACTGTTTCAAACGCTGTTGGTGCTTTTAGGCTCTTTTTAAAAAATATTCCACAGATAAATGAGGTCATGCAATATTTTTCTTTCTGTGTCTGGCTTACTTTACTTAGCGTGTCCTTCGGGTTCATTCACAATATGACAAATGGAAAAATCTACTTTTTTAAGGCTGACCATTTGCCTTATCCATTTGTCATCAATGGGCATTCCATATTTTGGCTATTTTAAATAACATTGCTATGAACATGGGAGGGCAGTTTTTTTTTTGTTTTGTTTTGTTTTTTTGGTTTTTTTTGAGATAGAGTCACTCTCTGTCACCAGGCTGGAATGCAGTGGCACCATCTCAGCTCACTGCAACCTCCGCCTCCCAGGTTCAAGTGATTCTCCTGCCTCAGACTCCAGAGTAGATGGGACTACAGGTGCGTGCCACCACTCCCCGATAATTTTTTTGTATTTTTAGTAAGGACAGAGTTTCACCATGTTGGCCAGGATGGTCTCGATCTCCTGACCTCGTGATCTGCCCGCCTTAGCCTCCCAAAGTTCTGGGGTTACAGGCATGAGCCACTGCGCCAAGCAGGAAGGCAGATATTGTTAAAAGGTAATTTCAATTCCTTTTACTATATGGCTGAAAGAGGGACTGCTGGGTACATGCTATTGTATTTTTAACTTATTTAGGAATTTCCATTCTGTTTTTCATAATGGCTGTATCCATCTACCTCCCCACCAACAGTGTACTAGGGTTCCCGTCTTTCTACACCCTCACCAACACACCCTTATGTGTGTGTGGTGATAGTTCACAGTGGTTTTAATATACATTTCACTTATGATTAGTGATTTTTGAGCACCTTTACTTATACCTATTGGTCATTTGTATGTCTTATTTGAAGAAATGTCTATTCAGCTTCTTTGCCTATTTTTTAACTGGGTTATTTGTTTATCTGCTATTGAGCTATAAGTTTATATGTGTATATTCACACACACACACACACACACACACACACACACACACACATACACACACATTTTGGATATTAACCTTTTACCAGATATAAGATTTACAATTATTTTTCTTCAGTCCATAGGTTACCTTTTTATTTTGTTGGCTGCTTCCTTTGCTGTGTAGAAGCTTTTTAATTTGATGTAGTCCTATTTATTTAATTTTGCTTTTGTAGCCTGAGATTTTGATGTGATTTTCAATAAATCAATGCCAAAGCCAATGTCACAGAGTTTTCTCCTAAGCTATCTTCTAGAAGTCTTATGATTTCAAGTCTTTTTTTCTTTTTTCTTTTTTTTTTTAATTGCATTTTAGGTTTTGGGGTACATGTGAAGAACATGCAAGATTGTTGCATAGGTACACACATGGCAGTGTGATTTGCTGGCTTCCTCCCCTTCACCTATATCTGGCATTTCTCCCCATGCTATCTCTCCCCAACTCCTCACTCCCTGCTGTCCCTCCCCTATTTCCCCCCTACAGACACCAGTGTGTGATGCTCCCCTCCCTGTGTCCATGTGTTCTCATTGTTCAACACACACCTATGAGTGAGAACATGCGATGTTTGATTTTCTGTTTTTGTGTCAATTAGCTGAGAATGATGGTTTCCAGGTTCATCCATGTCCCTACAAAGGACAGGAACTCATCATTTTTTATGGCTGCATAGTATTCCCTGGTTTATATGTGCCACATTTTCCCTATCTTATGTCTAGCTCTTTTATCCATTTTGAGTTGACCTTTGTGTGTGGTTTAAGAAAAAGGTCCAATTTTGTTGTTTTGCATGTGGAAATCCAGTTTTAGAAGCATCATTTATTGAAGAGACTAACTGTTCCCCTTTGTGTTCTCCTGGTGGTCTTGATAAAAATTAGTTGGCCATATATGTTTGAATTTATTTCTTGATTCTCTATTTATTTGCCTTGGTCTATACATCTGTTTTTATGCAGCATTATACTGTTGTGATTACTATCACTTTGTAATACAATTTTACATCAAGTAGTGTGATGCTTCCAACTTTGTTTTTCTTCTTTCAGCTACTCAAGTTTTCTTTTTTTGTGTGGTTCTCTATAAATTTGAAGATTATTTCTTCTCTTTTTGTAAGGAATGTCTTTGCAATTTTATAGGATTCCATAAATCTGTATGACTGTTTACAGATATTTTAACAATATTTATTCTTCCCATTCATAAACACAGGATACCTTTCCATTTATTTGTGTTTTCTTCAATTTCTGTCATTAAAGTTTTATAGTTTACAGTGTACAAATATCTACCTCCTTGGTTAAATTTATTTGTTGGTGTTTTATGTCATTTATAAATGATTTTTTAAAATTTCTTTTTCAGCTAAGTCATTTTTGTGCATAGAAATGCTACTGATTTTTGCATGTTGATTTTGTAACCTGCAACTTTGCTGAATTTGTTTATTGGTTTTAACAAGTTTTTGTTAAATCTTTGATAATTTTTACATATGAGATTATGCTATTCACAAACAGAAATAATATTTCCTTTTTTCTGATTTAGATGCCTTTTATTTCCTTTTATTGTCTAATTTCCCTGGCTAATCCTTCCAGTACTATGTTGATGGAAGTGGTGAGACTAGGATTCTCTGCCTTATATGGGAACTTAGAAAACTTTCAGTTGTTCTCATTGATTATGTTGTTAACTGTAGCTTATTCATAAGTGGACTTTATTCTGTTAAGGAAATTTTCTCCTATACCAAAACCGTTAAAAGTTTTCATTAATCAAGAAAAGGTCTTAACTTTGCCAAATGCTTTTTCTGCATCAGTTGAGATGATCATGTAGTTTTTAATCTTTCATTTGGTTTATGTGCTGTATCACATTAATTGGGTTGCATGGTAAACCTGCCTTTCTTTCCAGGCGTAAATTCCACATGGTAATAATGTATAATCTTTTTTATGTGTTTTCAAATTCAGTTTGCTAATACTTCATTCAGGATTTTCACAACGGATGTTCATCAGAGCTACTGGCTGCAGTTTTATTTTCTTGTGATGTCTTTGGCTTACAGATTAAGGTGATGTTGGCCTCATAAAATGTATTTGGAAGTATTTCCTCTGGCTTTGTTTTTGGAAGAGCTTAAGAAGTATTGGTAATAACTTTCTTTGAATGTTTGTTAGAATTCAGCTGTGAAGCCATCTGGCCCTGGGCTTGTCTTTGTTGGGAGGTTTTTAATTACTTCTTTAATCTCTTTATTTGTTATTGGTTCATTCGGGCTTTGTATTTATTCTTGATTTAATCTTGGTAGGTTACATTTTTCTGGAATATATCTATTTCTTCTAGGTTGTCCAATTTGTTGGCACATAAGTGTTCATGATAGTCCCTTATAATCCTTTTTATTCCTGAGGCATTTGTTGTAATGTCTCCACTTTAATTTTCTAGTCACTCTTAACTATGCATTGAATTAAAGATTATTATATTTGTTCTTTTTTCTCACAGATTATAGATATATTAATACATACAGTACATAAACAAATATTCACCATACTTACAATAAAATTTCCTGAAGGGGCATTGGAAAAAAGTTGTTTTAACAGGATTTTAGGGTATTGTAACAAAAAGAAAAAAAGTCAAAAATAGTCACTTAAGAAAAAAAAGTGAATGACTCATGTTTTTACATTTATTTATTTATTTTTGACACAGGATCTCACTTTGTCATCCAGGCTGGAGTGCAGTGGCATGAACACAGCTCACTGCAGCCTGGACTCTTTTATTAAATAATTTTCTTCCATACCTGGTGAAGGACTGTATCTAAGGAACACTACTCAATAATTCTTCACTATCCCATCATCATCTGTAACTGTCTACTATTTATTTGCAATTCAAATTCAAACTACGGTGATACCAGGTGAAAGTCACAGGTAACTGGTTTTAAAAGCTGAATTAACATATGAAGTCTTAAAGTAGATGAGCAAAAGAGAGCCAAAAAATGTTCAAAGCAAGTTCCAGCTGAGTTCATTAGGGAATAGACTACAGAGGAGTTGGCAACCATGTCTCTCCCTAGGGTAAGTATGTGCATATGTCTGAGGTGCCTTCTGTGCACCCATCAGCCATTAGAGTTATAGAGCTGGCTGTGGCCACAGCACACAGCTGGCTGACAATTCAGGGGTTGAAGAAACTGGCCAAATCTTTTTCTCAGGAGACATGACTGACATCTGGTACAGGTTGGCAAGCTGAAGGGAGCATCCTTGCAATGGACTCGTGCAGGAACGTCAAACTTCAAAAGCAGCTGCATCTCTTAATCAGCCAGCGCCTTACATAGAGGAAGGTGCCTGAATTGCTAGACCATATGTTTCACTTCTTTTTCTTAATGATTCCTTGAGACTTACAAATTATACTTAGTGAATATTTTCATATATCCCCAGAAAGTAAATAATCTATAAACCCATATCAAGATCAATTTTTACTAAATAGCAAGAACATATGCATGATTAATGGATCATCCATGATTTTAAGCAAGTAGAATATAAGCTAAGCCAAGAAATAAAGCTAAATGATATTCTGTTCAAAATAGAGCTTGGTGGTATAGCATTGAGCTTGAATTTTGCTGGGCTCTGGCATTTCAATTTCCTTCTTCTGTCCTCTAGTTCAACCTTGGCTCAAAGCCTTGCGTTATAAAGAAGAAAAGTCATTCAACTTGGTTGGAACATTCATGTTAAACTTGAGAGTTCTCATGTCATTTCAGGGGATTAAAATAACAAAAACGGGCTATGATAAGAGCAAGGCGACTTTAAGGCTAGTGAGCACCAGATTTTAAGAACAAAATAAAATTCCTGCAACATTTAAGAATTTGTCCACTGCTTCCAGATCCTAAACATTGCAGGAATTTTTTTTTTTGTTTTTCCAAGAGAGGCATCGAAAGTTCAGCAGATGCTTATTTCACATAGTGGACCATTTGATAATGAATCAGTTTACATTAGAAATATTTCACTTTTAGACTTATTTTTGTATTTAAATTGACTTTTATTTTTTGGGTATCGGTTAACAAATAAACTAAGATTTATCAGGACTTTTGAATTTTGAGTGGCTCCCTACCTCTTGTAAATTTAGAATATAGGAGAAACAGGATTTTTAAAATTATTATTTAAGCCTTAAGCTAGAAAGGTAAACACAATTTGCATGATTTATATATTGATTTATATATTGGCCTAAGTATTACATAATTTAACCTAGAATATGTAGAACAGTCCTCAAAAAATAATAAAATGTTCCCTTTTCAAGTAGCATAAACTGTACCTGTACCCTCTTTAGAATGTAATTGGATGGAGGAAAAGAAGGGGGAGGCTTGCTTCTTTCTCCCTTTAGATGTTGCCAATGGGGTACATGCAATTTGCTATTGTCATAAGCCATCTTACAAATGTGAGTAAAGATGCTGTAACACACTGAGGCTGTAAGAGTTGAAATATAGATCACACCAGGTACTTGATTATTGAATCAATGAATGAATCTCAGCAACTTTTCAGATGTCATTTTATTATCAGGAAAATAAATAGCCTCATTGTTTAATCCACTATTAATTTTGTTTGTGTTACTTACAGTAAAAAACATCTTGTTACATCTAGAAAAGATGTGTTTCAAGATGGAAAGAGTGTTCTACCACACCAAACGATATTGAGAAGCCATTGAAGCAGCCAGTCAAGAAGCAAAAAACTTTTTGGAAAGATTATCATACCAGGGAAGGGGTTACTGATCTCAGCACACGTGAATGCTGATCTAACATGATAGACCTGGAATCAAGGTACTGCTATGTCTTGTGGCTATGGTAAGATATCACTGGCCCCTGATCATGCTAGGGAAGGGACCCATGTTTCCCTAATCTTGCAGCTTCAAGGACTTGGACATCTTAGAATCGATGTCATGTATTTTCATATCACTGTTATCTCTCATAACAGGAAAGAATGGCCATGAGCTGCCTCAAATTATTCCTTCTGATCAAGTCCCCAGTGATTTAATGTTGTTCCTGATTGTCTGGAATGTCTGTGTTCTCTCTGGCTGTTAGGTCTTATTTACACATTTCTTTCCTTCCATTTTTCTTCCTGTCTACTCTGATTTATTTACAAGAGGTTTCCAATAACTGGCAACAATATGCAGTAGAAAATGATAGAATACAAAAAATAAGGATGATGTGTGAAAATAATAAAATTATAAAAGGAAGACAATATAACCCAAGGTCTGTGAGTTTTTGGGTACGCACTATAAAAAGATAGCTACTTGTAACTGTTGTGCCTTGAGTTCTTATCGTTTCAAAAATTTCCCAGAAGAAGCTCAGGCTCAGAAGAGCAGAAATCAGTTGCATCCAGAGATGCCTGAGTTGAAGATGAACTTCAGCAAACTTCCCTCATTACCATGCTAAAATTCCTGCCCAGGGAGGAAGTTATTCATTATTTTCTATATATTGGATGTATGTAGAAGCATGACCAGTGACTGAACTTGGGATGCCTTTTCTTTTCCTCTCCAAACAAGGACTCAGCTAACGAGCCCAATAAAAGCCTTGTTTTTCTATGATTCGAAGAGCAACTCCTTTGGGGACTGTCCTCAGTACCCTCCTCACCTCTTGAAGGTAATAAAATACCCTTTTTAAATTTTCACTGCTTGTGGTCATTAAACTGCCACCCACCAAGTGATCAAACCCACCCATTGTGTGGGTAACAATAGGGTTAAGATAATACACAAATATACAAGCATATTTTATCAATTTTACTATATTTTAGTACTCAACATGTGCTCATTTAAAAGATTCAAGCACAGAAAATATAAACAAGAATAATTTAGGGGAACTCAGATTTTTAAGTGGACCTTTTTTGTGGGTATTAAAAGAGGCATAGTGTATAATGACAAGTTTCTAAACTATATTATTCAACTAAATGCGACAGTGAATTACATAGAGAAAATCAGTGAAGTGTAATTGCCCAGGTGTGGGTAGAGGATGGAGAACAAGACAAGTGATGAAATCTCAGTATGTGGCTCTTTAAAATTGATTTATCCCTGCGTATAGTATAGAATTTCCAGAGAATTCCGTCGACTATATTTTTTCAGGTAATTTCCAGTAAATATTATTTTTTCTAAAGCATTATTTTATTTAAGTGTTTGGGACAAGTCATTCAATTTCCTTTTATCTATGATAATTTGGAGTTTAGATACGAATGGTAAAATATAAATACTTTTATTTAAATTAATAATCCTTAAACTTAGGAGGTAATTTTTTTCATTTTTAAAAATAATATTGAACAATTTAGCCAAGCTGTCTTCTAGATGCTTGGCATATATTCCTGCAAATCAGCCAAATTATTACCTGTGAAGAGAGTGAGATTGGTAAATGGTTGATAGAAATCACAAATTTCTCTACCGAAATAGATCAGATTATTTTAGCTTAAAAATGTTTGGCCTACATGGAATATTTATATAAAATGACCTATGATATAGACTCATAATAATATTGTCTAAAATCTTTTTTGAAAACATTCCAAGATAAAATATTTATAAAATGGATATTTGCAAACCAGCCAAATTGGCCCATTGATAAATTTCAATATCTGCCAAATATTACATGGAAAATATTTTCTAGAGGATATTTTTTGTTATTTTCTACTTTGAAGAAGTTCATTTTTTTCTGATACTGATTAGAGCAAAGGGCTGGTTTTCATTGGAGCCACTCTAGGTTTAGATTTTTACAATGATTATTTTTGTCTTATAAGGCACATGTTTTCTGTGTTTATTTTACAGTGGAATTGAGAGTTACAAAGATATACATTCAACTCATTTATAAGTCATTGAATTTGCCAAAATATTTTCAAAAGGAGGACAAAATTATGTACCATTACAATAATTCAAAACCATTTCCTCAAAACTCTTCCTACTGACTTTGGAAGGCTTTTTCATGAGAGATTTTTTTTTGATGGGGGAAGGGACACTTGTATGTAGGGGCAGCTGCAAGTATATACTGGTTTTAATATTCTCAACTCAGCTATTTCATTATTACACAATCAGAGACAAAGTCTAATAAAAATTCAAATGAAAACTTTTTCTTAACTCATACAGGCTTTTCAATACTGATGAAGATCAAACACTGTTATGAATAGAGAGAAGCCCATTGACTTATTATATATTAAACTTAGATAAGAAATACTGTCCTCAAGTGTCTTTTATGCACTCATAATTTATTAAGTACCTATAGCACATAACTGGAAACCCCAACTGCTAAATGATAAAGAAAATATTAATGATATACAGGTTTTTTTTAAAAAAGAAACATACATGTAGTTAAGTTTAACAAAAACATCCTAATTTATTAAATTTTCTTTTTTCTTTCTAACTCTACTAGATTATTTCCTCACTGAAGTCCTTCCATTGTCCTGAGCACAGTCTCACCCGTAAGACTTTTCCACATCTAACTAAACACATTGTATTATTGTGGAAAAAACATAGATCATTGTATTGTGTTTACATGTTCTGTCTATGTTTGTTAAATGGTTTACTATAATGAACACATGGTAAATAGATACATCAAAATGAAAGGAAATAAGTGAATAGGAATTAAGAACTCTATAACCTGTGAGTCACTAAGTAAGCTCCCTTACAGCTACATTTAAAATATTCAAGAACAGATAATTTTAAAAAGATGGCAATTCAAATGTAGTGTTTTACACTGATGCCTCTAAGTCAAAATTTACCATTACTTCAGTTGAAATATAGTCATACATAATTTCTCAAAGCTTCCAGTAAATGGTGACTCACAAACAGGTCACGTTTATACTACAATGGAGTAAAGAACAAAGTGCCTATACTTCTTTTTGCCAGAAATCTGGCAGAAAAAGAGATGGAGTTTAAATTCTACTGTTTTGATTTAATGGAGGTGGAGGTAGGGTAATATTTAATTGTTTCTTATTTATTTGTGTGTTTTGTTTTTTTTTTTTTTTTTGAGGGAAGTTGGAAATTTCTAGGTCTACTAGAAGACCCATGCTCAGAACTATTGAGAGGGATCTCTAAATTGATGTTTACCTTTCACTGAGCTGCAAAGTCTTTCTGCACAAACGTGTTTTGTGCTTTTGGATTTTTCACGGTTACCAACAGTTAGAACTACTTTGTCTAACAATGGAAGCAGACTCCTTTAAGCATGATTCAATTACACGTTCTCATTTTCAGTTCCTATTAAAAAATGAATATAAAATATGTGAACATGTGCCTTGAAGTCAGAAATATGCTACAATTAATTTTCTCCATGCAGAAAGCTTAACTTTTAAATCAGTTTTTACTACCTGTTTAGTTGTTAACACAAAAGCAAATATTTATTTATTTTCCACACTGTATTAAGAGAGAAATGAGATTCATTTGTTTCCTTCAGTTACATCTAGAAACAATTTTACAAGACTGGAAAATTGTGTTTACACGAACTGTTTTTGTATTCTGATCTTATACAAGCTAACATTTTAATTGCAGACCCTGGGACACTACATAGCTAATTGCATATGAGTTCTGTATGTGAAACTTGTTTTGTTTTGGGGTCATTGTAAAAAGTTGTGATCTTTGACATTGTTGTTAATGTGTTCAGGGATCAGAAAGTGATCTAGTATAGTGGAAATCTATAGTTCTGGGACTAAGAAAATTTTGAAGAGAAATTTTGGTTTATTCATTAAGTTATTCATTATGTCATCCTAGGTACCAAGTATATAATGGTGAAAAGGTTAATGGCATACAATCTCAAGGAATTTAGTGCTTTACAGGAAAGACAGACAATCAACAATTAAATCATACTGGGGATATTTACTATACTTTGTAGTGAAGAAAACAGGTGGACTTTAAGAATGAAAATAATGAGGGAAACTAGCCTTACAATAGATGGTTCAGGAAATTCTCCAGGGAAAAATGTTTAAGCTGAGAACAAAAAATAAGAAAGACCCGGCCATGAGATGAATTGTGAGTTTACAATTTCAGGAAGAGAGATCATATTGTGCAAAAAATCTGAGTGACTCAGTCAGAGTGGGTAAAGGAAAAAATGACATGTAATAAGGTTGAGGAGGTCGAGAAAACAAAGACAGACAAAATAAGGAAAGGAAACAATGAGAGTGCATTAGTTATGTCATATTTCTATGACATCAAAGTGTCAATGTCACATAGACAGGCTGGATTTGAGTATGAGCATAATAATACAATAGACAAGTATGAAACTCTTTATATGATTTTAAATCTACGGAAATAAATGTCATAATTAAATGAGAAAGATTTAAGTGTCATAATTATAGAGAAATCAGAAGACTTATGACAGAATCTGAAGAATTTCAGTAGTTATAGTTTGGATCAAAAGGAGGAATCTAGTAGACAGCTTGGAGAAAAAAACCAGTAACTGTGGTGTCAGAAGAGAAGGAAAGAAAGAATTTCAAAAATTATAACATTTTTAACAGCTTTGGAGTAGTGATAAAATGTCAAGAATGATAAAGAATGAGACAATTCCAGGATTTTCACACATTTATAGTTAACATTGACAAGAGTAGACTGGAATGTTAAGAAGGGAAGTTTTGTTAGAATAAATTGTATAAGAACAGCAAAAAGGGCGACAAAGGTAAAAGAAAAGATAAAGACAATGTTTTCTAAGATTTTATTTGTAAGAGAATATAAATAGCATAATAGTTGAAAGAGAATTGAAGTCAGAACAGGATTTTTTTTAATATAGGAGTTATTGGACCAAGGCTATATATTCATAGAAAGAAAGAATGAAGATATAAATGCTGATTGTTGAGTAAAAACTGTGAGATAAATGTGAAATAATTCAAAACAGAAAAAAGAGAGCCTTTGATAGAAAGAGAGGAACTTTCTCTATTAAAAAAAGATAAAAAAGAAGGTGGGTCAAGAAACATGGGGTTTTGTAATTTTTTTATAGAAAGATGAAGGAGCTCTATTTGGTAGTTTTTATTTTTTAAACAAAATATGTTGTGAATTGTCTGCTGTAGAATAGTTCCTGAGAAGATATGAGATAAATGTAATAAGTTATATGAGTCTCAATTATCTTGTTTTTCAAACATTGTACTAACATCAAGTGGCAGTCATATACTTGGACTATGATAATAAAACGTCATCTAAATGTATGCCAACTGAATGAGTTTTTTTAACTTCCAGTACTCCTCAACATTCACATATATGTTGGTTTCCACTGAGTTGCCTTCAAATCTATAGAACTTTTTTGTCATTTTAATAAATATATTTAATTATTGGAAAATTATGAAACAAGTTAAATTATTTACCCTAACAATCCACAGTAAACCTCCAATAAACTAAAAATCTATTGAACATATTGGCTATAGTTTTAACTTTTTATTTCTCTGCAGAACAATTCCAGTAACAAAGTTTAACTGAGTACCAATTTGCAGTACATAGACAGAAAATTGTATATAATCTACTTAAGCAACAATCGGTGTCACCAGGTTTCATAGATTCTTTATTTTATAGATAAAAAAAGATAAACATGGGAAAGGTTTGTGATTATTTTCCAAAAGTCTTCAAGTAGTGAAAAGGAACACTACAACTGTAATTTAGACCCTCAATGAAGTATTTTCATGATAATACATTATCCTTGCCTACGTGCAGTGCCTCATATCTTTAATCCCAGCACTTTGAGAGGCCAAGGAAGGAGGATGGCTTGAGCTCGGGAGTTCAAAGTTGCAGTGAGCTATGATCATGCTACTGCATTTCAGCCTGTGTGACAGCAAGACCATGTCTCAAAAGAACAAAAAAAACAAACATTTCTTTCTATTTTTCAATTGTGTGTTTAGGAGTAAAGGAGATGCAAAATTTTAAGCTATGTTCGTTTGGAGATTATTGTCATGCAATTGATCTATCTGAAAGACATCATACAACATTGATAGTATTGGTGGTTATTTTGCTAATTTTACCTAATTACTAAACGATTATGTCAACACATGAATCCATATTTATTAATGATAATGAGAAATATAAAAAGAAAATTGATTCATTACATATTTAATGATAAAAATGGCATTACTTTAATGGTAAAAATTAAACTACTAATATATCAAAAATTATTTTAAAGCGCATTTTATAACTTGAATAATACATTTTCTTTAATTGACTTGATAGGCATAATTTTCTAGGTCATCTTGAAAATACACAAAAAATTAGCCATCTTTCTTCACACACTAAAATAATAACAAAATACACCACCTACTCTGTAATCAAAGCTCAATTCTAAATTACCATAATAAACTTCAAAAAAAAGTAATGATAAAAATGATGAGAAGAAGTTTATGAGCCTGAAGGTCAAATTGAATTAGATTTCAGACTACACAAAGGCTAATAAAAATGAGAGTAAAAAAGTATTTGGATTGTATTTTTAGAACTTATGGAACATTTTCTCCCTAGAGAAGAAGAGTTTAGAATAAACCTCTGAACAAATTATTTTTATTAATAATACAAAATTTAAGAAAAGTTCAAATAACAACATTCAGTGATATGCTGTAACCTCTCTGAAAAGCTGGAAGATCAACAAGTGGTTGTGATTGTACTTATAAATAAAGTATTTCCTTAAGTTAGCATTTTAAATGTTCTACAAGTAATTTAATATGCAAAGATCACAGTTTGTCCTGTCAGTCACTGCAAAAAATATATAAATTCCAACAACATCAATGGCCACTACATTTTGACTTTTACAGATTAGTTCTCTATTGATTACAATAATAATATCTTAATTTTCCAAATGTATACCACAAGTATTCACAGAGGTTGTAAGTGTGCATATATATAATCACCTGTGTACAAAAATCTGTGAAATATTAACTCTTGCATTAATTTTTACCTAAATTCTAGCATTGCAAGCTGTTCTAATATTCCTAGTCAAAAAGCATCTACTTTTTGTGACAAGAAAAACAAAATATAAGAACAATATTTTCAACTGACAAAGGAGCATAGAACTTGAGGTATTCTATTGACCTCCCTTGAAATAACAATATCTATGTGACTCTGATTCTAATCCCCAATCCTGCTAAATGAAATCCCAGTCCTGTTTACAATGCAGCACAAGAAGTTATCACAAAGTATGAAGCAAATATCAGGAAGAACATACCTTGCTGTCGTTGGATTCGTAACATCACATTTTACCTCCTGGGACAGCTAGATATTATAGCAAGAACATGAGTTTTGGGGATGTATATAGCTTTGCTTGAACAATGTTCTTCCACTAACAAGCTCAGTGACCTTAACCACACTGGACACTCAATAGTTCTTCACTGATAATATGAAGACACTAACAAACTTGTATCCCGAATCCATGTGGTTTAGATAGCATATACATTGTGTTTAATGAAGTGTCTGGCTCATGACTTAGCATTTTCATCTTATTTTAAATAAAAACATGGTTATACTTTTACATTCAGGTGCATATATAGATGAGTGAAAGTAATGTAATGAGAATATACAAAGTAAATGAATTATTTGTCTTTTTTCTTTTTTTGCTTTTGTTTTTGTTCTTAATATTCTTAGTGTTTAGTATAGGTAATTCCTTTATATATCCTGAATCTGGCATTCAGTCCAACAGAAAATAATGCTTGGAAAAACAGATTATGGTTCAGCAATTTAGTCCAAATAAGCTGAGAAAGTGCCAGAAATGTTCTTTATTTCTGGGATTGGGTTTTTCTACCAGTGAATGTCACCCATTAGTGCTGTAAATGAACAGCCCTGTGATTTCTGTGAATCTATTGAGGATCTCACTTTTTCTGAGAACTGTGAATCCTTTAAACTAGCATGAAAAATATTCTAACAGACAGAAAATCAGCAAGTCCAAAACTAAAACCTGAGCTGAAGAAAGCACCTCTTGATACACTCTCAGATCACAGAATTTTGAGCCTGAATGTACCTTAGATTATTCTAGTGCTCTAGAGAAGAAAATCATAGGGCTAAGCCCTAAAGGTTCGGATAAAAGTCATCAAGCCAACCTGATCAGATTCTGAGCAGCAGGCAGGTGTCCTAAAATCCAAGTGAATAACTTTATTTTCTCTAACACCCAATTGTCTTGTCTCACCTTTTGTTATGGGTAAAAACTCTCTTAATTTTACCAATATCTGGGGATTTCTCAAGAAATGCTATTAGGTTATGGTAAGTGAAGGGAAATAAGACCTAAATGAAGAATAACTTACATGAGAAGTCTACACTTATATCAAGCAGAGTTTGGAATTCAGGGTAAAAACTATTTTGGAATAATTAAATAATATTTAATTTTATCCTAGCCTTCCCCAGCCTGTTTGAAAAATGCTCTCCCTGTTTCATAATTGGTGTACAGTGCTAATACTCACAAGCCTACACACTGTTTTTAACAATGTATCTACATAAAGCATGTTATGAGAGCACTAGCAGTATCATTTTTGTTCTGCCCTAACAGTCCTTTCACAATCATCAAAATTGTGAGGGAGGCATCTCACTGTTTTCATTTACTATTGGTGGTTCTAATGATAATAGACAAGGGATCAAATTAAATTTGGGGGAAACAAAATATGTGTCAAGTAATTGAACTTATAGCCCATTACTATAATCCTCCAAAAATCAACAGCTTTATCAAGGGCTATGTTGAAGATCATTTTTTATGTCAGTTTTTTACACAAGAGAAAAAAACACAGAATGTTTAACAGTTATTCTAATGTATGTTATTGTTATAAACCTAACTCAGACTGTTTTAAATGCACTCTATTAACTCATAAATTTGAGAGTCCAGGGATACTTTAGGATCAGTTGGAGCTTGATCCAGAATGCAAAAGGACTACCAATATTTTATTGTAAATTTGTTCTCTCTTTCTCTCTCTCTCTCTAATATCTTCCTGTGATGTAATACTGACCTCACTTCCAAATCCAGGAGGGACTTCTTGGAAGTTTTAAGAATAAAATAGGTCTCAGCCTCATATTTTATGTTTCTGAGTTAGTTGGAGAAAGCTAATGTATTAAATCATATTTCTAGTAAATAATATACATTCAAGTTGGAATAACTTAGGCCATTTGTCAAACTCAACAAATCATTATGGGCAACCTATTCAGAATCCATCCTGGATTTGGGGATGGGAGAGTCAATTCTGCTTGAACCCTATGGTTTGAAAATTTAGTACTATTAAGAAGAGAAATAAGGGCATGTGTGTTGATTTAAAAAAAAAAATCAAGAAACAATCTCGAAACCTCTACTTCAATTCAAAATAACCATACAATCTGTGGTTTCCTAGTTTTTCATGCAAATACACAATAAAGCAGTTTATATGTTTCACATTTTACCAAGCATAGTATTTAACAAAGCAAATAATGTGGGACATCTTCCTCAAATAAAGATTCAAATTTGTGGTATCAATTTTCAAAATTAAGAAAGATGGCACTAAAAATGTTATTATTGAATCAGGATTGACTGAAAATTCCTGGTCAAATTGTATCTTTGCAGATCTATCTACAATGCAATAAGCCTCTTATTTCAAAATGTCTATTTATCTGTAATTCTGCAAATAATACTTAACATTTGCTTTTCTTAATGTATTTGTGGAAAAAACAATGCTTAGAAAATAAGTTTAGAAAAACAATGTTTAGAAAATAAGTTTGCTAAACAGTAGTTCTTTTTTCAGAAGCCTTTAACTATGAAAATCATTTTAAACTTGTTTTTAGAAGGTAGCCTCTAAAGTCTTCAGATAGAGACCTACACAATTATGCATTATTTTACGTTTCCATTTTCCAAATGTATTAGAAATGCCACTCTTACGTTTTTAATTAGTCAAGAGAAAGGCTTCAAAGTTTAAACATTTGTGTCATAAGTGTATCTTGACATTTTAAAGAAAGAAGCATAATAAGAATGTGTACGAATAGAATCATGGGAACTGACAGGTCAACAACTCTTTATTTATTTTTTAAGAGAACTTATTTTGCTAGCAGTAGAATCAAAGACAAAAATGTAATAGTCACAGTGTATGAGGCACTTTTTAACTTTATTATACTCATCTTAATCTTGATACACATACATGACAATCTTCTGAACAGCACCAAAAAGAAGCCATTAGTACTGTAATTTTACAGATTCAGAAAGAAAAATGACAGAAGAAACTTACAGTAACTTGCCTAAAATGTCAGAGTTAAAATGTGATAACCCCAAAATAGCAGTCTAGCATAATGTTTGAGAGCACAGAATCTTGAGAGGAATGTCCAGGATCCTAAATCTGGTTCTGCTAACACTAGCTGTGTGCCCTTGGGATATTGTTTCTCAGTTTCTTCATTTGCAGAATGAAGATTATCATAGCTAACATAGTGCTATTGTGATGATTAAATGGATAGATGTAGACAATATATTTATAAAAATGTCTGAATCATATTGAGCAATGTGAAACATTTTATTAGAAAAAAATGGATGATTTTTACTGTACTGCATTGCCAACAAAGTTGTAATTATAATAGGATTGGTATAATATATTGGTACATTGTCACAACCTCACAAAAATGCATTTGCTTATGAAACTTAAGATACATATACATATATATAATAAATATATATTTTATTTATTTAATTGTATAATAATGTATCAGGACACAGAAACCCAGGGAAAATGTAAAACATCTTCTTAAAGCATCACTGTTTTTTAAAAATATATATTTGATAATAATTTTCTTTAAAAATATATATTTGAGGATATAAAATTCACATTTTAAAGGTATAATGCAGTAACCCAATAAAGTTCTAATTTTTAATAAACTACTATGGGTTCTGCCTTAAATTTCTGAGAAATTTCTTATTTTCATTATATTATGGAAATTTGGATAAACAGTTGGGACAAACACTGACTTCATACTGTCTGTGAGACAGAAAACAACTTTTCTATTAATTTGTCCTTTATTATTGACTATTTCTTTTAAAAAATCTATTATTATAATTCCCTGTATTATAGAAATACCTCATGAGAAACTGAATTCTGCACTGAAAACTCTGAAGGAGAATGCAATTGGTAACTAGGATCTATTAGTATGACACTGCCTTTTCTTGATGAATTTATGCTCAGATATGGTAACATATCAGACAGAAAACTTACAAAGAAGTTTCTAAATAATATATTCATACTAACAGTATTCAAAGACAGAATAAATACACCAAACCCAGTAAAAATGCAGTGGGAAGTAAAAAATGGTGTATTTAAAGATATACAATTTTATCTTAAATTTAGTTTTTTTTTTCCTTTTTGGAAACGTAGAAAAAATAAATTATAAATTTCCCAAGCCTGGAGAACTGTCTTAAAGTTCTATTGTGTTCTATGCTTTCAAAAACACAAACTTGTGAGGCTTCTCTCCACTATTTTTACAAACACATAGTGTCTGTCAAATCAAACAACAAAAATTTTAATGATCATTTTTAGAAAATGTAATTTCCTTCAATCTATTTCAATACAATATAAATTTTTGTGTTTTTCTTAATTTTTATCAAGCACTCTCAAAGTAAAATTTAATATACATCTCTTTCTTTTCTTAGTCCATATTAATAATATTGGGGACATAGATAAATAGAGGAAGGAGTGAGATATATAGAGAGAGAATGTCCTATATTTTTTAAAAAGTTCATATTGTATCTGTCAGGGTCCCGCTTAAATAATTTTTTGTAGGCTCTTTTTTCATTTTAAGATGAATATAAAATTCAAATAAGTAAAATAAATTGAATTAGATGTTAAGTGAGATAAATACTGTAAACTTAATGTTCAATCCTAACAGAATCCACTTCTCCTAGGGTGCCACTGCATATCATTTCTGATCTGAAATTCAATATTTCCAGGAATCGATTGTTATTCCAAGACTGAGTGAGAAATGGAAAGGATGCAATTCATTTTCTAATACAGTGATGTTAAGCAATTCTGAAGCATTCCTTGAGCACTATTTATGTTTTAATGTGTTCTTTGATCAAAGGTAGCATAAGAACTATAATTCTTTACATTCCACTGTATAGTATCTTGAAAATCATGCTGTTTATTCCTGTGACCTAGGAGAAGTGCTTCTTACTTTCCAGAACATATGCAGTTTGTGTTTGAATAACATGAGTTTCAAAATTCTACTTTCATATTGTAGGCTGCCAAAGATAAATGGTCCATTTTTTTTTAAGTACTTAAAAGCTGTAGACTGATTGCCTAATGAAAGGTAACTTCTAGGTACATTTTGTAATTATTACTATATTTTTGGAAATGTATTTAGTAGTTCTCTAGTTAACAGCAACTTATTGAAGGTGTTCCCTAATTAAGACAAATCTTTCAATCCTAACATTGACATTTCTAAATATATTGGGATATGGAACAAATCATACTTAGGAGTAAAGTGCTGCATAATATATATCTTAAACAAATACACTGGTTAAAATATACTTTATGCAGCTTATTTTTTCTTTGTGTTCACAATTTTTATATTATACCCACATTCCTATGACCAGGAGTTATCCAAGATGCTTTACAAACAATAAAATATAGGTATGAACCAATTCACATGGATGCGTAAACCAAGCAGAATGAATGCTGATCAAAAAAAGAGTGGAACTGTGATGTGTACCTGTTGACTGTCAGCCTTGTCTATGACCTGGCTTAAATACACATTGGTCCGAATCTCTGCCAAATTGATTGAAAGAAGTTAAAAAAATTACATTAAAGTAGCATTAAAATGTAGCCAGGCACTGTAGCTCATGCCTGTAATCCAGCTCTTCGGGAGGCAGAGGTGGGAGGGTAGCTTAAGCCCAGGAGTTCGAGACCTGCCTGGGAGATATAGCGAGACCCTGTTCTCCACAAAAAGACAAAAAAAAGAGTGTAAAATGTAATAAAAATCAAACACTACTTAACATAGCAACAAAATATAAAGTGTTGCATAATTCATTTTACATTGTTGTGTAACTTGTTAACACAATTTTAGCAGCTGGAAACAATATAACTCTTGTTATCCCTCTGTTTTTATGAGTTCAGGCACAGCATAGTTAGCTCTTTTGCTTAGTGTCTTTTCAGGTCAAAATCTAGGAGTCAGCCAGGGCTGCAATCTCACCTAAGTATGTGTGTCCTCTTTGAGGCTAATTCAAGTTGTTGGCAGAATTCAGTTCCTCGTGATTGTATAATTGAGGTTCCTATTTTGTCACTGGATGTTAGCCAAGGGTTTCTCTCAGCTCATAGAAGCCTCCCTCAGGTCCTAGGCACAGGGCATTCTCATGATAAAGCAACTGGATACTTCAATTCCAACAGGGGGATCTCACTTCAGTCTGTTATTACAGGGTCTTAAATAACATAATCGAATAAAGGGAAAGACTATCCCAACATATTCACAAATCCCATCTACAATTAGGAAATATGCCATAGGACAGGAATCCTATAGGGCATCTTAGAATTCTGTCCACCATATTTAGAAAAACAACTATGTGGTGAATGTGTAGTCTGTGGTGTATTTATGCAATTTCAGTGAACTGCTGTAAATAAAACATAATATAAAGACATATTTTCTCAAATATTGCAGAAATTGGTACAATATCTCTACAAATTTGCCTTGGATTTTTAAAGAACTCTTCTTTATAGTTTTATGTTGTTAAAATATTAAAATGTAAGTATTAAAATGTTAAAAAACAAAATTCAATGAGTCTCCTATACAAAATCATAAAAAGATACATCAAAAACATTAAACACAAAAGTTAGAAATTCCAATTATATAAAGATGTATGAAATTCAAATAAGAAAAATAGGATGTATACCAAATAATACTTTTGGAAATATTAAAATTGTATTTAGGGAAAAATGAGACATGGTAGTCAAGAATAAATCATGTTTTGGAATGAGAATTTAGAAGGATGAAGTTGTTATTTATTCAGATGAAACAAGACTATATGTGGTGAGGGTTCGAGGAAACATTTTAGGCATAATTATTATCTCTTTCAGAGTAAAAATTATCTTTAAATACAACAAGTGTTTAATAAGAATTTATTATAGATCTTAATGATGCTTAGATGTAAGAGTAAGAAGAATGAAATGTAATCATTGCTTTTTAGGTTTATTTATCTTCTGTATTTGTGGCTGAAGTTATCCTAGATCTACTATCTCCTCCTGTTCTCGTCAATCTTTCAGAATAAATTATCTTTAAAACTTAAATGTTCATTGTCTCTTTTCTCTTTTCCATCACTACCCATTAATTTTATTCTAATGCAAACCAATTTCTGTCCACAGATCTGCATAAACAATGTTTATGACTATGAGACTTGTAAGCTATGAGGGAAAAGAGAAAGGCCATAAAAATGAGGAAAGAATTGCTTCACAAAAATTAGCATAGACTTTTTGAAGATAACCAAAATTTACATGAAAGCATTGGAAATACAGACAGTGATGGCTGGCAATTATATGAGGAACACCATACAGATAAATCTTAGAAACCGCTGGATTCACCGAATATAAATAGGCGAATTTTGTAACTCATTATTGCACTTTGAATTTTAACTGTCTTTTCTAAATGTTATTCCATGAACTTGGAAAATCCTCCTTTTTCCTGTTGGTATATTTCTAAGTAAGTAGAAGGTTGTTGCTTTTCATAAGATCTCAAAATTTTTCATCAGTTTTGTTGTTATATTTGATGATGGAAAATAGCATCCTTGACTGTATTTGTACTAAATTTATAAATGTTAAAGAAGTGCAGCACTATGACATTTAAAATGAAGTCCTGAATTGAAAGGTGGACAGAACACAGAAAGTGATTGATATTTGCTAAATAAAAATCTCTTTCAGGATGAAAATAATGGTATGACGAACACTACTAAGTTTGCTTATTAGAAGAGAAAACCCTATTTTTGCTCTTAGAATATCTCATTCAGTAATTAGGCAAATAAGGACAGTTTTGAATGGCAGGACTTCTGAAACACATCCTAACAAGCAGTCTTGTTCAACTTTTCTTACAATTTTTTGATTATTTTTTCTCTTTATACCTATAAAGCCATCTGATTAGAAACAATTTACAGGTATTAGCACTAAAGAAGAAAGGGCAGAACATTTTAGAACACAGTAAGTCCTATTTCCCATGCTCCCTTTTTAAGAAATGACAACTTGTGTAAGATGAAATTCTTCATCTTTACCAAAAATGGCTCTTCCTCATACTTTTAATATTTTGCTAAAGTTCTCTCATTTTTCCAGTTTTTAAATTTCAGAAATGATTTTGACAGCTACCTGTTTTATATTATATATAAAATTATTCCCTTAATTATGCCAATTATTTCTTTCTAAGTTATATAAAAATGTGGTCCTTCTTTCCATTTCAATTGATATCATTCTAATTTTGTTCTTAGACTTTCTTTTATACAGGACTTCACTAATATCCAACTGATCTCCCTTCTCCCTTCCTTGAATCCTGTATTTCTTCCTTCCTTTTTTCCTTCTGTTCATCTGTCTTTCCTTTCTTGCCTCCAAATTTATCTTGATTTATAATTACAATGTTATTCACACTGTTCTGTCTGAATTACATGGGTAAAAACTATCATACTCATTATTCTGGTTGTATATGTGTTCACTAATCTAAAACAACCCTTTTCTTATCTCTAAATATCAAATTTAATGCTCTGTTCAAAGAACTTTAACAATTTTCTTAATATAATAATTAGCTTTATTATTTTTTCATGAATCTTTTTTTATTTACTTTGTATCTATTACAGAAGATACCGAGCCCTTTCCTAAGATAGCTCTATATCTGAAATATAACTGGTTTAGGTAAATATGTATTAAATAAAGTAATGATTAAATGAAAAACCTTTAACTATTGTATAGCAGATTCAAGACTATCTCACTGTCTAGATGATTAATGAACAACTCCATGGATCATGATTACCTATGGTTGCAAATAGTTTTTTCTAATGGTGACTAAAATAAACACCTGCATACTTCTATGTTCATTTCAGGGAAATAACTTCATAAGAAGTTCTATAAAAAACATTATTTTATATTATTTAAAAATAGTAATATGATGAATTAATGATTCAGAAAATTTCACGATACTATTAAATTACTTCCTTAAGAAAACATCAAAAATTACATATAGAGGAAGGCTAATCCTCTTTGAAAGATAATTTAAAAGAATAGAATAAACTAATGCAGTACTCTGACCCTGAGTTTTCCCAGATTATGGGTAGACTAATTCTTTGCTTATACCCACTTATGATATGTATAAGGTAAAATGTAAATCTCTATGAAAAAATCTTTATGCAGAGGCCACACAGTCATGAAATGCCTACTATCAATTTCCCTCAGAAATCCCTAGCATTTCTGCCGGTCAGGAATATGAGAGGATTGCAACTTCATGGGCTGATGCCATGAAACCTTCCGAGGGCTCGTCAATATGGATCACTCCTTAATGCTGATTCCAGATCATTGAGCCTTTGATTAAATGAAGCAACACTAGCAAATCTGTGATTAAAAGCAGCAAACCATTGTTGCAAGAAGTTTTCAGAACAGAGTTTTCTTCTCCTTGGTGTTTCCACAAGGCCATAAGGAGATTTTGCTCAGCTGTCAAAATGAGTGCAGTGACAAATAACTTCAAGAGACTGAGGAGAAAGCTCCATGTTCTGTGAGTAATCCGGGCAGCCTGGAGCTCAACATCTGTTGAAACTCTCCTTAGGAGGACTAATCTCTCAGAAAATAAAACACTATTTTGAGTTTGAGATTTAAAAAGCAAAAATAGTATGCTGTTTTCAGATGTGGCTTTACGGTGCTAGTAATGCTGGAACATAAACAATATGCAGAGCATGGATTTGCAAACCTATCCTAAGTGCCTATTTTGGCCACCCTGCTCTACTGCAAATGACTAATTTGTCAGTCAGTGAGAGAAATGACAGCGGTGCTGTGCTGCATTTTGGAACAATTTTTTATCTGAATTGACTTTGCCTTTTAGAAACCCCATCTCATTGCAATTTATGCTATTTATTCCCTCTTCATATAATTTTTGTTTGATTATTTTATTTATCAGAAGTCATATCCCAAAGACATGACCTTAAAATATAATGTAATGGCCTGGCAGTAAGTAATGGCTCTTCTTATAAGAGGTGATTAAAGTCGCAAAGATTAAAAAAAGAAATTCAACAATTTCTTTGAAATCAATTTTTCTTTTAAATTGTTACCAAATTATATTTATCTTATTTGTATTATTTATGCATTTTTTAAAACAAACTTTTGATTTGGATATTAGGGTGACTGAAAGTAGTTTACATCTCTAATCATCTTGTGAAAGAGATAGCAAGAAGTGGGTGTGAGAAGCAAAAAAAATTTGCATGAAGGTCTTTTCAGATCTGCTAAGTTACTTAAAATAACACAAAAGAATGGACAATGTTTACTTTGGTCCCAAACTAGTGTGACAACTTTTTCTTCCCTGTAACCTAATTTAGGGACTTAGGTTTTATCAACAGTTTCACATTATATCATCATCTGCATAATATAAATATATTTATAAGAGGAAAACTAATGTTTCAATGTTTAAACAATGTTAAGAAGCATAATTTTGATCTGACTCATGAATTTGACAGCATATTATTAAAATAATCTTCTGATGAAAATAGTAAAAATAATGCCAAAAGTTCTATATAAAGTACTACTATTATTAATATAGCTATAGAAATACCAAATAGTTGGAGAAGCACAAAGGATAAATATACTCTATGTCATTATATCACAGTGCATTCACAGATACTAAAAAGTGGACTTAGTTATAATCTAGTGATATTCAAGAAACATATTATTTTATTTGAAAAATATAGTTTTTCAAAACTTAGCACAATCCACAAAAGAGTAAAGGCAAATATCCAGTAAACATGGAAAACATCCTCAACCTTATAATTTATTAGATAATTGGAAATTTAAATCATAGATATACACCACTTCACATATACCAGAATGGTAAGTGAAAAGAATTTACCAAATGTTGGCAAAGATAAGGAATGACTAAAACTTTCACATATTGGTGGTGAAAATGTAAGCTGATACAACTTCCCTAAAAAGCTTTTGTTAGTAACTTCTAAATGTGAAACTATACATACACTATGACCCTTCAATTTCAGTCTTAGATAAATCCTAAGAGAAATGGATGGATATTTGCACCAAAAGGCACACAATTTAATATTTGGAGGAAATGTACAAATAATGACTCAACTTTATTTGTGGGAAACAACCTTAATGGAACCTTCTCCAGTAAAAATGACCTTCAACAGTTTAATTAATTTAAAACTATATGAGTAAAACCAAATTCTACAGAAAAATAAATGTAAGCCATTGTTATACAAATCTTACCTATGAATATCAGAAATATACAAAAAAGTTCTCATGATTTTATCTATATAAATATACTGTTAGACAATAGTTAATATATGGTAGTAAAAGTCAGAATTGGAATTTGCTTTGGTGGATAGTCACTGAAAAGGGCTTCAGGAGTTCTGAGGTGCTATAATGATCCATTTCCTGATCTGGATTGTGGTAACACATCTGTGTTTAGTCTTTCAAAAAGACATTGAGCCACACATATATGATATTTGCACTTGTCTTTTACACATGTGAAACTTTAAAAGAAATGTTTTCTTACAAAATAAAAGAACCATGAATTTAAATTATATTTAAATATAAAGTATAGAACCCAGGGGAGGACTCTGAACTCTGGGATGCTGAGCACATAGAAATTGAACTCCTAAAAGAAAATATAATTCTTATGAGGAATATGCAGACTTAAGAGACAAAAATGCAGCACTGTGGGATAAACTAATCCTTAGAAGGCAGAAGATAAAGCCGCAAGACCAAAAGGGAGTGATCAGATTTAAGAAAAATGTAAGGGGTGTGTAAGACCACATAAACCAGAGGAAAGGAGTCATTGACAATGTTAAATGTGGAAAGATGTACAGTTAATTTAAAAAAGAATTAATTTTTGAATTTAACAAAGAATATGTCATTAGTAACCTTCATGAGAGTAATGACACTGTAAGTATTGAAGTTAAAGCTGTATTACAAGGAATTGAGATATGCTTGGAAAAGTAGACCTAGTGACTATAAATGAATTTTGACATGAGGTTTGCCTATGAGAAGATAGAACAGTACTGAAAAGAGATGTGTCTTCAAGGAGCAGATATGAAAAATTATCTTTACTGGTTATACAATATCAAGCAATGTACTTAACCACTCAGAGATTTTAATCCTTATTAGGCAAAAAGCATAACAAAGCCCAAGTAACATTGTGAAATATTATGAAAATGTCTTGTAATTCTGTAAAACACTCTGCAAATGTCACTAAAATGCTACATTCAGTAATAGAAAATAGAACATAATAAAACTATATTTTAGCACATAGAACCTTTTTTCAGGCCTAAGAGTAAATATGAAGAACAATACAACTGAATAGATTATGTAGCACTATATGATTGTGAGCTCCATTCAGTTTATGCCTTTTTTCTTTTCCTATTTACAGGAGGCTTTTGTAGTAATGTTATGTCGTTTTAAAAAGTAGGTTAGTGTCAAGGTAGCATGATCACATATTAAGGGTTGCTAGTTTTGAATTATTGGAAGAAATCAACAAAGTTAATGAAGCAAGTGGGTGTTATTATAAATAGCTCTCTAAAGAAAGACTCCAACTATATTGTAGAAAGAGTATCTTAATCTAAGAATACGTATATGTAATCTTTTCATTATGAACCACAAACTTTGTGGTTTATTTTTCATGTTTTATGTAAAACAATAAACTGCATACAAAGTTCATACGACTGTTAATCACATAGCTAGGAATGAGACAATCTGCAATAATTTTTTATGACATTATAATCACCAATACTAATTCTATTGGTTTTTCCCTTAATTACCTTTTTATTTAAGTTGGATTTTTTTACTACGGGTGTTTTTGTATTAATGCACAAGAGATTATGTAACCCTTGATGTGGAATGTTCCAGAGTCTGTATAAAAGCCATATTTTTATCAAGTAGTCCAGTGATTGCTGATTCTGCTTCTTCCTTCTATTTTATGATTCGCTATAATGCTGACGAATTTGTAGTAACTGCAGCCACCAAGTGTAACTGAACACCCAAAGGTAATAGATTTTATCACAGATGTAAGAAAAATTCAGGAACCTATATTAACTTAAATATCAAATTTCTTCTTATTGGACATCAGTATTTTATCTTTGTAATATGTTCTACTAGTCATTTTAAATTAAATAGATTTGTTAAAAATGTGATATCTTCTCCCCATTAGAGGCCTCATGATGAATTGATAAACAGTAATACAATCACTAATTTTATCTTTCTGCAGTATTAACTGTTCCAGCTTTATGGATAAATTTGGTGCATATGTATTTCAAAGTCTCTTTCCAATGGATTTATAGCTGGAGAAAGTCTCATAAAAGAGGGTCTTTGATTATTTAAAGCAGATTCTTGCATGAATGGGGGGAGCTCACTGTTCTTTGTGATTGTGTTTTTGTGGTTACTTTGAAAATGCCCTTAGGTTATCAGTGAGAGCTGCAGGCCATTGATCTCAGTTAGTTAGAAAATCTGACAGCAGTGGCAGCAGTGTGCAAAAAGGAATAAAAGCTGAGTACAAGATCATGTTCTTTTCACAGCCGACAGTCTCAGTGTCGATCTACATTGTACTGTTAGATTTAAAACTTAAAATAGTTATGGCATGTCACATGCACACTGCAGCATTTAGTGCCTTTCAACTTTGGAGTCCATGACTCTGGCATAATATTTTTTTTCTATCATTAGAATGGTTTAAAATATTAATGCATGCTAATGTGTAAATAGATAACAGATAGCTTTTAAATATATTTTATTAATTGCTTCTAATTTAGTATTTTTTGTAAGAGATATAAGAAAGAAGGCAAATAGACATATAAAAGCAAAGTATAATATTGGTATTGAAACTTCTGCAGATAATCAAAATATTGATTTTCTTCAGAAGTAGAGCTTTCCTCTTAAGCAGGATTCTTCACTATCTTTTGGCACATCTCTATTCTAGCCTATTAGTTATTGAAACAATATCACTGATTAAAATTTGTTTTAAAAAGAGGAAAGTATTATCATGGGCTAAATGCACTCTTTCTAAAATTCACATGTTGAAGTCCCAGCCCCATATAATTCAGAATGTATGTAACTAGTATCCTTAGAGAAAGAGAATTTGTACACAAAACATACATGGAAATAAGATGACATGAAGACACAAGATGAAAATGGCCAAGGAGAGGAGCCTAGAGAAGGTCTATCCTTCATGATCCTCAGAAAATGAAATTTTGACAACATTTTTATCTGGGACTTCAAGTCTCCAGAAGTGGAAAAAAATAAATTTCTGTTGTCTAACCTACCCAATTTCTGATACTTTTTATGGTAGCCCTAGCAAATGCATACAGTTATCAATAATGGAGTTATAATTCAAAACACAAGTGTAAACCTATGCACTCAATTGCGTTATTCTGGATAAACTTAATTAAAATAATCAAAAATAAAAATTATAAAAGAAATTCTATATCCATTCTGGAACATAAAAAGGTCACCAGAGATGGTCTAGTAATATCAAGAAAATTATTTGATGCATAATTAAAGAAGGAGAAATTACTGGAAAGGCTAACCAATCGAATATTTTTGACTAATAGAAATATCTGGATGGATGAGAATGAAAATGAACGTCCCCGGGAATTAAACTAACATCTAAGTAGAAATCACCGAGGATCAGTGTAAATGGAGGAATGAGGCAACGAAGGAAGCTATGGTGAAGAGATGCTTTTCTTAAAATTGTTCTTTGTTTTTTAAACAGATTTAATGAACTATAATTTATATACAGTAAATTTATCTGTTGTTAGGACAAATTTAACAATTTTAGTAAGTGTAAAGAGTTAACCACACCATCCAGTTTTAGAACATTTCCATCCCTCTTAAAAGATCTCTCACCACGTATTAAGTTTGATCTCAAATGACTTTGGAAGGTGGAGTCAGTGTTAGGACGCAGAGGCTTAGACTGAGTATTTGTTCTCATGGGCTACCTGATGGCCTCACATACCTTATACTGTCCCCTTACCTGGAAACACTGCCATCATCCACTATACATACATGTGTTTATTCTATCAATGGAACTCATGAGGTTGTCAACGGCCTTGCCTTCATTTATGACACACATGCCACACAATTGAGTCATGGTACCCCATTCTCCCAAACAATCACTGTTCAAGGGCGATGACTCCTTTCGAGGATAATGCTATGCCCAGTCTACCAAAACATCTTCAGTATCCCAGAAAAAGTCTCATTAAGAATAAAACCAAATTGTAGGAAGCAAAGCAGACTGATGGAGACATAAAATTCCTTACCTGAAGCAAGTCAATTTCTTAAAATCCCCCATAATGTGAGCCAATAAATGACTCCCTCTTTATTCCACTAATTTGGGCTTCAAATTTACATTCTCTATGAATTCCAGGACATCTCAACCATTGAAACTACTACTAAGAAACTAAGTCATCCAGGGTACCTGGCAGAAGCAAGTACAAATCTCTTTGAAAGGTATATGCTCAACCCAGGATGACGGCCCAGATGAAGCATGGACAGTGTAAACTCACTAACAAAACAAATATGAGGAAACAAGCTACTTTAAACGCCAAGGGAAGCACGCACTATAGAACTAGGGCCATCCACGTTTTTGGATAATGGAGATGTAGATAGGAATATAACCTAAGTATTTTTAAAAAATAAAATAAAAAATGAAACAAGAAGCTGCCAAAATGACATTGTTTCGCTTTTATCCTCATCTGAATGCTTGTCACAAGAAATTATGTTTGTTCAGAGACAATCCTTAAGTAGCAAAGGGAGCCAACATAAGCATGTATGTTTCAGGAAAGAAAATATCTTTTTCTCTAAAGAGTATTGGAGACCAATAGCCCTAGGCAGGATAATGTATCTTGATATTTTTGTTATTTTATTTTTTATTTATTTATTTTTTGAGACAGATTCTCACTCTGTCACCAGGTGCCAGGTGCCAGGCTGGAGTGCAGTGGCTCAAGCTCAGCTCATTGCAACCTCCACCTCCCAGGTTCCAGCAATGCTCCCACCTCAGCCTCCCAAGTAGCTGGGACTACAGGCATGCGCCACCATGCCCAGCTAGTTTTTGTATTTTTTAGTAGAGACGCGGTTTCACCATGTTGGCCAGGATGGTCTCGATCTCTTGACCTCGTGATCCGCTCACCTCAGCCTCCCAAAGTGCTGGGATTATAGGCATGAGCCACCATGCCTGGGCTTATTTTTATTTTTATTATGATATTTTATTATAATATAGCCCACAAAATAATAATGCTTCTGTTTGACAGATGGGCTTAATTATACCATTTATTTAAAATCAGTAATTTGCTTATAGCTCAAATTTAAGAAACAAGAAAAAAATAACTTTGCTGCAATTTCCACTTTTGTTCTTTATTCTAGGATAAATGTACTTCAATGTGACTTCTGTTTATAGAATGTGATATGCAGTGAACATTATTGACTTTTGAATAACATTTGAAGAAGAAAGAATAATATATTATCACAAATGAGAGCAATGGATGAGAAGCGAGGTTAAGTTAAGAACCAATGAACTTTTCTTTAGCTATGAGCTGTGAAAAGTACTTACTCTGAGTAAATTTATATTTATTGGAGAATTGGTAAATGCAATCCAAAGTATGATGTGCTCCTCATTGTGAGTCCTCCAAAAATTTCAAAAGGACTGTATTCTAGTATAATGACACGTGAAATACTTGGTTGAATTTTCAAATCAAAGTTTATATGAGTCAAAACAGGGTCAGGCTATAAGGTCAAGGATAACATAATAGCTGACATAGGTGTTATAGAAAAAGCACAAAGAAAAAGCTGCATTAAAAAATATAAAACTAAGAGAAAAGGAAGTTACAGGAGACTTTAAATAAAATAATGTTGGTAAATATGATAGGCACATGGCTAATATAGTTACAAATATTTTTATTATATTTTCATTGGTACATGGAATACCTATATATCTTTAAATATTAATCTTTGTGGTGTTTTTCCTGACTCTTTTGTGTTTTATTTCTGAATGAGAGTTGAAGTCATTCCTATTACTCAAGTGTAATTGGGGTAATTTACAAAAGAAATCCAAAGGAGAAAACCAGTCTATGTTGTCTTTGGCTTCCACAGCAAAATTTTCCTGCTGCTAAAGAGTAAAAAGACTTTTAAATTCTAAATTTTTGGTATGCAAGGGCTGGAATTTCTTGAGTCATGCTAGCAATTGTGGTGGGAGAAAACTGAAAAATGAACAGTAAGACACCGAAAGAGATGCTATGCAGAACTTGTGCAGTAACAATGAATTAGAAAGAGAAGCGAGGAAGACCCAGACAGCTTTATTTCCCAGGAGAATTAAATAAGTGACAATGAAATGGGAGAAAAGAGAGAAGGTGGAGATGTTGATAGCTAAGCAAATGCAATTAGTCCGAATATGGAGTAATTTATGGACAAAACACAAATATACACCTCTTGAGGTTATGATAATTAAATGAATTGATATTCATAAATGCAACAGTGTCTGGCCTCAGTAGGTACTCAAATATATATTCATAGGTAAAATTTTATACATTATATTTGCATGTTCACTTAATAAAACGTTTTAAAATTGAATATCACATGAGTAAAGCTATGACTGATCTTTCTGAGCTATTTTTGGGGATTTTGATAGTGAACTAACAAATGATTACTTTTTAATCATGGTTTCCTTTCAGCTCAGGGTGGGTCTACAAATGCTATCCAGGAGCTAGGGCCTGGAATTAAGAACTATGGGCATCTGGCTGGTGCCTTATTTTACTGTGGCTGAGTTGGTGCCCAAGTTGCAAGACAAAGTCCTCTTTACTTTTTCTTCTTTTTTACCTCAACCTGGTGTCACTCCCTGTTGTCACCACCACTCCAAGCCCATAGTTACTACTGCTTGGTTGCCACTGATGTTTATCCAATGCCCAAGAATCCATTAGTAAGCAGGTAATGAAGCTTGCCAGGCCTGGGACTCTCCCTTCAGGGTAGCAGTTTCCCTTCTGGCCCAGGGCGGGTCTACAAATACCATCCAAGAACTAAGGCCTGGGATTGAGGACTTTAAGACTGTGCTTGGTGCTTTATTTTATGGTGGCTGAGCTAGTTTTCAGGTTGCAAGACAAAGTTCTTTTAACTCCTCTCTCTCTTTTCCTCAAGCAGACATCTCTCCCCATGGCCACCACAGCTGGGAACGTGCTGGGTCACACCTGAAGCAAGCACAGTACTGGGCCTCGCCCAGTGCCATTACTGCCTGGCTACCGCCGATCTTTATTTAAGGCCCAAGGGCTCTTTAGTCAGCTGGTGATGAATCCTGCAAGGACTGGGTCTCTCTTCAGGGAAGAGAGTTCTCTTCTGCTCTAAAGAAGGTCTAAAAATGTCATACAGGAGCTAGGGCCTGGAATGGGGACTTCAAGCCTCTGCTTAGCACTTCTGTGACTGAGCTGGTATGCAGATTGTAAGAGAAAGTTCTTACTCTTCCATTTTCCTCTAGCAGAGGAGTTTCTTTTGAAGCTGCAAACTATGCTGTTTAGAGGTCAGGGAGGCGTAAAGTAAGTACTCCCTTGGCTGTCCTGTCTGGCATCTCACTGGTCACATCCACCCCAAGTCCACTGGCTCTGAGCCCAGCACAGGAATACAACGTGCCCAGGAATTGCAGTCATTGTGGCCTAGACTGCCTTTCAAATTAACTTAGCACTCCAAAGCACTTTATCACACTAAGTACTTTAGAATACTAAGTACTTAAGCATTTTTCGACTAGCCAGAACTCAGATTCCAGCCATTGGGAGTGATGGACGATTACCCTTTTGCTAAGGCTGCTCTAAATGCTCCAAGAGTGCCAGCTGAATTCTGCTTTGTGTTGTTTTCCAGCGTGACAGAGCACCACAGAGTTCCATTGTAAAGTCCCAAGTCACCTTACTCTCTCTTTCCCAAGCACACAGATTCCTTCTTCATGCCAGGCCGCGCTTCCAGGAAATGGAGGAGGAGTGGCATAGACAATTCAAAACTGGCTTCCCCACCCTCTTCAGTGCTTCTTTCCCTGATACCATGTTAAAACCAGGTACTGTGATCTCTCACTTGATCTTTATTGGTTCTTAGAAAGGTGGCTTTTTGTGTGGATAGTTGTTCAATCTGATGTTGCTGGGATCACTGGAGGCTTCTATATAGCCATCTCTCTCCACCTTCACCCTAAATATTTGTTATTAATCACTAAATATTTAAAATTTCCCAATAAAATTTTTAGTTTATTCGAAATCATATGATTTGTAATCTCCAACAAGTTTCTTATTTCCATGTGTTTATTTCCCCAATTTTAAAATTTCATGTGAAATATATGCTGCATTGTCCTTGTTCATCAGGGCAAGAAACAATGTGTATGGTAATAGGTACACAGTGGCTGCCTCTTGGGTAATAGCCAGAAATAAATTATATAAAGACCTTTTACTATGGTTGCTTTATTTTTAACCCTCAGAGAATGGTAGCAATCAGTGTGACCCATGGGATTAAATGAAACAACATACGTAAAGCACCATGTGTAATTCACAACACAGGATGAGTAAAAAAAAAAAAAAAAAAAAAAGTTGTAGTTTTATTATCATTATTATTTAAAAGTNAAAAAAAAAAAAAAAAAAAAGTTGTAGTTTTATTATCATTATTATTTAAAAGTATTTCAGTTAATGATATTTTAGGTGGTATTTTAATCCCCATTCATTTAAAATAAAGAAAAACATTTAAATAATACTTTTCAGGCTCATATTAGGAATATTGGACATAAATTTTATTATTCATAGGGAAACAATATAGTTCTGACCTACTGATACCTTATAGACATAATGTCAGAAACGATTTTAGACCCTTCCAGCCAGTGTCATTGGTGGTCAAGGTTAGTCTTGGAATTGCCACAGTCACATTCTTTAAATGTTTTAACAGAATGCCTTCATATTAAGCAAAAAATTTTGAAACCAGAACAAATAAGTGAGATTTCTACCCTAAGCCCAAGTTTTATCTGAGAAAGTTCAAATGACTTGCCAAAGTATCTATGAGATAAGAAGGAGCTCCTCAATACTTCACTGAATAATTTTAAAATTGTAAATTCTAGCCTAAAATTTGTTCTAGACATATGAAAATATAGAGAGGAGGCAGATTAACTGGAATATAGTCTATAAAAATATCTGAGTTGAAGTAGAGAGTTCGATGGGCGTATATAAAAAAGAAAAGTGGTAAGTTGCAATTATTTAGTGAAGCTTTATGGTTTATTGAAATACTTAAAAGTCAGTATTTGCATTATTGATCCTTATCATGTTATATTATCTGTAATCTCTCTATAGCATTTGCTAAACATATAGTTTTTCAGTCCTTGGAATATTGATAATGCATCAAAATATGAAAAATTAGCAATATATAATTGTTATATCACTCACAGAGAAGCTGAAAGAAATGAGTAAATCTCATGTGGAGGCTAACTTTAATATTTGTCCATTTTCCCAATCACATGAGAACATTAAAAGAGCTAACATGCCCAGGCATGGTAGTTCACACCTGTAATCCCAGCACTTTGGGAGGCCAAGGCAGGTGGATCACAAAGTCAGGAGTTCAAGACCAGCCTGGCCAAGATGGTGAAACCCTGTCTCTGCTAAAAAGAATATTTTTAAAAAATTAGCCAGGTGTGGTGGTGGGTCCTTGTAGTCCCAGCTGCTAGGGAGGCTAAGGCAGAGAAATAATCGAACCAGGGAGGCAGAGGTTGCAGTGAGCCGAGATAGCACCACTGCACTGCACTGCACTCCAACCTGGACGACAGAGCAAGATTTCGTCTGAAAAAAAGAAAACAAAAAAAGCTAACTTGTATTTGCAGCTATGTATCAGAGCGTTTAGTATATTTTGGTCTTGTCTCTTTTAGTCATGTACAATCTTGAAATTTTAATATTGATGTGTTCATTTATCTATAAACTATGAAGCAACTGACATCCTAGAATCTTACAGCAGAAACAAGTATTTTTCCAACACCTAAAACTGTGTTGTGTGTGGCCAATAAATGTTATTCCTCCCTAGCCCTCAAGGCAGTGTGTGTGGATGTATGTGTGTGGATATTTATATATGTTCCCTGCACACATGAATGTATGAACTGGAGGAAGTTTCTGTAGTAATAACCAGGCCTATCTAACATAAAGTATTTAACATTCTCCCACCCCTTAAAAGTACATATTTTTATAAAATAAGAACCATAATAAATGTTTTGAATATTTAAAAAAATTAACCTACAGAAAATTAACCTGGAGAAAGCTATTTGCCTTGTACTTGTTCCACAATTGTTGNAAAAAAAAAAAAAAAAAGAAAAGAAAAAAAAAGCTAAAATTCCAAATGTATATTTTTTCGTATTGCCCTGTCCTCACCCAGAAATGATCACTTCCTGTTACTGTATTAACCCTTGTTATTAGGAACTCTAAGCCATGCCAGAACACCGTCCCTCCCCTTGGACCGTATAGGTTCTGCCCTGGGTCCCTGGCCCCTTGCAGTAACAAATAACTCCAGCTAAAAGTGTTTGGTGTTCTTATCCCCATCCTCTTTCCCACTTTGCTTACCCTCATCCTCAGACAGATGCCTCTTGCTTTTAAAAGTTGGATTTAATGACATGTTGTAGGGTTCTTGGTCTCTGTGAAGATAGAGACCAGAGAGAAGGAAGTGAGCCCACTGCTCTCCTATGGGGCAATGTGGGTGAGTCCACCAGAGGCCCTGCTGTGTGTGGCCAATAAATTTCAGTCTTCCCCAGCCCTCGAGGCAGTGTGTGTGGATGTATGCGTGTGAATATTTATATATGTACCCTGCACTCATGAATGTATGAACTGGAGGAAGTTACTACAGTGGAGGGGTTCTTAATAACAAGGTCTACCTAGCATGAAGTATTTAACATTCTCCCACTCCTTAAAAATATACATTTTTATAAAATGAAAACCATAATAAATGTTTTGAATATTAAAAAAATTAACCTACAGAGGAAAATTAATGGAGAAAGCTGTTTGCCTTGTACTTTTTCCACAATTATTGCTGCTAGTTGTACACATCTCTAGTTCAGCTCTTGCCCACGGGACACTCATCAATTAGGTTTTATTTTTATTTTTCCTCTCTACTCCCAGAAACAAGCCCGTTAATTTTCTTCCCTTCTCCTCTGGAGACTGTGTGATGAATCCTTTCTTGAGTGATCAGGTTGCAGACAGACTTGCAAGGGTGTTTGCTGCATACAGTGTAAGCATTGTGACCACCAATTAACTTCAATGATGTCTACTGAGAAAAAAAAAATTATTATATTGTCTTTCCACAGCATTTATAAATGTATGCACAAAGTGTATATATTTGTTGTAGTAATGCTGAATATAAATATAGGACTTTAAATTCTAATGTACTCACAAGATCATCTTTCTCTAATCAAAAATTAGGAGCTATATAATCTACCATGGATAAAGACATTTGAAATCAAGACCTACGTTTATAAATGTCCAGATGCTGATCACAGATATTATGTTGGTTTTGTTTCATAAGGTCAGCTGTTATTCTACTACAGCAATGTGACGCTGTCAATGAAGCTGTGCACTAGAATCATGTAATAGAAAAAATAATCATTTTTTCTTAGCATATGTGCCATTTTACAGAATATCAGTATAAATAACAGTCTAATAACAGTAAAATAGAATGAAATAATCCTTCTCTTCTACCTTCCTTCCTTCAATAAAGAAGGTACATGATATTGCAGCTCCAGGTCCAATTTTCACATCTTGCCTTGAGTTATTTTTTTATTGTGTGGCTACAAATTTTCATACTTAGAAAATATGGATATCCCATAAGGGACTTTGAGAAGACACACTTCTACCACATATAGTTAGTTGTGCATCATAAATGTGTTCTTTGGTTTAGATAGAGAAAAATAAACTGAAATATTCTATGTACTCACTGCTCATCTCAAAGCAACAATGCAGCATCTAAGCTCTCATATTCCTAAACTCACAAGAGAAAAACATGTTCAGAAAATATAAATGAATTATTGAATTCACATTGAGTTATTTTGATTTCTTAACTGGAAAAGATCTTTTCAATGTATTCATCAAATTAAATGAAGATTTTCAACATTTGGAGAAACATTGTCAGGTGGGTAAAACTTTTTCTCTATATTTATGTTGCCCACACTGGAGACTTATTTGTAAATGTTTGTATGTTATGAAGAGCTGAGCCGCAATATTGCTTTGTTGATGTAGCTCAAGGTTCACAAATGATTCTAGCAGGTAACAGTGGAACAAAGAGAATTTTTGAATAAGAATCACTTGATGATCAGCTTGCCCTACATTTGTGGCCTTAAGAAAGTTATGCATATTAAGGTATCCTTCTGAAGCCTTAAGTGGCACCTAGTCCCCTGTACACAAATATTACCAACTGGCAGAATGCAGCAAAAATAACTCATTTCCCCTGAATCCTAAAGGTCACTTTTGGAAAACATAAAGCTGTTTAACTCATTTTCAACACTGCAGATATAGTACATTCAGATATTACTGTCTACATTGGCTTGTTTCAATGCTAGTTTTATCCAAAAGCAGCAGTGCCCAAGGGCATATAAATAGCTTTCAGTAATTTTAGCAAATGTTTGACATTTTAAAAGATATGCTTTGCTAAACTATGAAGGCATGTTTTAACAGTATGTTCTAAAACTGCTATAATTATGAGGTTTGTGGAATTCTAATGTAAATCATGCTTGGCAGCCTCTCAGGTTTTAAGAAAAAAAAATATGTTCCTGAGAAAAATGAACATTAAATGAAGCAGAATTTTTTTTTCTTAAATGCTCCCCTGTAAGCTACATATTTTATCAGTAAATGTTATGTTCAATATTTGTGACTGGGTACAATTATCAAAAGTAATTGTGAAGTTAAAACATTTTAAATAATGTGGCCAGTTTTCAATCCTATCAGACTGAAAGTAACTTGGCAAAATTCTAACAAATAGTAGGCTTCTTATCTACTGAACTTCTGGTTATCTAAAGAATAAGTTTAGTGCATAGTAAGAGATTTGATCCTATTAGCATCATATACAAAGTCTGCCTAATACAAGCGAGTTTGTGCCATAGGCTCCACATTCATTAATCCATTTAGAACTGGAAGGAGTAAGTTAAGAATGAGAAGACCAAGTTACATAGTAAAGATATAATCAGACACTTCAGAGATACATTCTCAAAAGAAACATTGCTAAGAAACTTAAAAAGGCAATGCTTTGGCTTTTGACTCACTGTTTTAAGAATTTTCAAAGTTATTTCTTTTTTATTCCCAGTCTATATCTGAAGCAAATAACTTTACTTCAGAAAAAATATTTCATTGTTCACTAAATAATCCTGGTCTCTGCCTAGCAATGTAGAACAAAGTCGATGTTTTACACACAAAGAATTTGCTTTTTCATGACCCTTAAATTGATCAAGGTGTGAAAATAATCCAGACCAACATGATCATGAGACATGGTGAATAAAAGAGAAATATAGTCCAACAATTTAATTGAAAAATGTAGATCAGAATACTCTTATTGACTAGTTAAGGAACTAGATGCTCTAAATTGAATATGATATTCAAAGTTAAACCTAAATTAAGTTATAGTTAGATGACTGTGGAATCAAAGCAAAGCCAGCTTCAGTTATCATAATATAATTGTCATTAATTTATTGGAGGGCAATGGACGCATCTCATAAGAGAGCATCAACCAGTTTGGTTACCCTCTCTTTGGCATAGAGCTAATGACATTCACAAATTCTAACTTAAATGCCTCCCCTACCCATTCATTTTTGTTCCAGACTTAAACTGCTTTCTTCAGAAAACATCATAATGATTAGAAGTTAAATATAAATAATGCTGATTTTATTTTTCATATAGCCATAACAATTCTTACAATATCACCCTGGAAAACATGATCAGAAGTAAAAATGGTCAGATGTCCACAGACACTTATTTTAATGTAATCTTTTGGAGGAAATGGAGAAAGTAGTGTGTAACAGAAAAGTGAGTGCTAAGTAGAGCTCAGATATAATAATATTACCCTTAAAAATTAAGTCACAGCATATCTATATTATTAATAAATGTAACCTAAAACATGAAACATTAATTTGATATTATGTGGCTGATAAAATCTATGCTTTCTTATGTAATGTTAAAAATAAGCTTTAACTATACTATTGCAATAATATAAACTATGTTTATAGGCAGAATACCAGAAGAAAATAAACTATTTTAACTATTATTAATTTTAAATAATTAAAATTATGTTACCTGTGTGACTTCACTTTTCTGTTTTACTTTTTAATATTTTCAATGTATTTACTTAATGAGAAATTAACTTTAAGTAATTATTGAGCATGATTTTGCTTCAAGCTTTGTATTTGTTTACAAAAGACTAAACTAACAATCTACATGTGTCTCAAGCAGGTTTATTCACGTAAATACCTGCTTAATTCTTACATGTGGATTTTCACTGTATGGTAACTAAATTTGGCAGGCTTATTCTACAAGAAATAAATAAAAAATACAGTATTATCCATTGTTGGATGATTATCTCTTTTAGATACTTGCACTATTTAGAGTCATCTTAATACATATATTTATATAAACAATTCAACTAAATATGAAACTGTAACATTTACTTTTTGAATAAGGTTTCACAAAATAGGGAGCTGATATTCAGACCTCAGTTGTTTTGTTTACACTACAAATAATGAAAACAGACTAAGAGAATGCCCTAAAGCTACTGCAATGGATAAGGACAAAAGGATGGCTAACAATACATTATAATTTTTTTTTTCTAAAAGATTTTTTCAAGCCCTTGTTGAGCTTTGAAAAAAGCATCCACAAAGCATAGCATATGCACTGGTATTCATGTAGAATTTCTGTGTCTATATGCCTAACATTGTCAGAAAATGTCACTGTTTGAAAATTATTTTAAGTATAAAATGTCATACATAGTAACTGTATGTTGTTACCAAGGCTGTTTTATTTATTATAGCCTTATAATATAGTTTTTAAGTCCAGTAGGGTGATGCCTCCAGCTTTTTTCTTTTTGGTTAATATTGTCCGGGCTATGCAAGCTCTTTTGTGATTCCATATAAATTTTAAAATAGTTTTCTTTTTCTAATGGTGTGAAGAATGTTAATGGGAATAGCATTCAACATATAAAAGACTTTGGGCAGTATGGCCATCTTCGCAATGTTGATTCTTCCTATCTGTGAGCATAGAATGTTTTTCCATTTGTTTGTGTCCTCTCTGGTTTCCTTGAGCAGAGGTCTGTAGTTCTCATTGAAGAGGTCCTTCGCTTCCCTTGTTAGCTGTATTTCTAGTTATTTTATTCTCTTTGTAGCAATTATGAATGGTAGTTCATTCGTGATTTGGTTCTCTGCTTGCCTGTTGTTGGTATATAGGAATACCTGTCACTTCTGCACATAGATTTTGTATCCTGAGGTTTGCTGAAGTTGTTTATTGGCTTAAGAGCTTTTGGGCTGAGATGATGAGGTTTTTAGATATTTGATCATGTCACCTGCAAACAAAGACATTTTTATTTCTCCCTTCCTATTTGAATACTCTTCATTCTTTTCTCTTGCCTGATTGCCCTGGCCAGAATTTCCAATCTTATGTTGAATAGGAGTGGTAAGAGAGGGCATCCTTGTCTTGTGCTGCTTTTCAAGGGAGTGCTTCCAGCTTTTTCCCCATTCAGTATGATATTGGCTGTGGGTTTATCATAAATGGCTCATTATTTTGAGGTATGTTTCTTCAATACCTAGTTTGTTGAGAGTTTTCAACATGAAGGGATGTTGAATTTTATGGAAGACTTTTCTGCATCTATTGAGATAATCATGTGGTTTCTGTCTTTAGATCTGTTTCTGTGATGGATTATGTTTATTGATTTGTGTATGTTGAACCAACCTTGCATTATGAAAATGAAATCAACTTGATCTTGCTAGATAAGCTTCTTATGTGCTGCTGGATTCAGTTTGTTAATATTTAATTGAGATATTATGCATTGATGTTCATCAGGGGTATTGGCCTGAAGTTTTCCTATTTGTTGTATTTCTGCCAGGTTTTGGTATTAGGATGATACTGACCTTACAGAATGTGTTAGGGAGGAGTACCTCTTTTTCAATTCTTTGGCATTGTTTCAGAAGATACGGTATCAGCTCCTTTTTGTGTTTCTGGTAGAATTCAGGTATAAATGCATCTGGTCCAGGGTCTTTCTTGTTGGTAGAGTATTTATTACTATCTCAATTTAGGGACTTGTAATTGGTTTATTCAGGGATTCAACTTCTTCCTGAAAACCCTTAACTGCTTCTAGAATTCTGACAATGTTGGTTCTTACTGTGTCTACTGTTGTCAGTGTTGTTACTGGAAGAGTAAGAGTTTAGAGTTTCCTTCTCCACCATTCTGCAGGCCTAAGAGTCCATTTTCAAATGCAGTGAATACAAATTATTCATTTGCCAGTATCAATTAAAACTGTCAGGGTCAGCACTTTTTCCACCTGCTATAGGACTTTTCTTACCATGTTCTCATGCTCCCCGAAATGATTGTCCACTCCTTTTCCAGACTTTACTGACAGTTTTTCTGCTACTATTTGACTACCTGTCCAAAGCCCAGGCCCAAAGGAAATTTGACATATTTTAGGTTTTTCTTAAATTGTGATACTTTTTTGTCATCTTATAGCATTTGCTGCATAACTTATAATCCCAAAACTTAGGGACTTAAAAGAAACATTTATTTAGTCACAATGCTATAGGATGGCATCTTGGATTTGATACAGGTGTACTGTTTATTGATTTCAGCTGGGCTCCCTTAATTGTTTGCTGTCAACTGCCAGTCCTAGTGGGCCTCAAAACAAAGAAGTTAAAATAATTTTTTATAATTTTTTAAAACTTATTTTAGTAAAGACGGGATCTTCATATGTTGCCCAGGCTGGTTTCAAATTTCTAGCCTCACACATCCTTCCACCTCAGCCTCCCAAAGTATTGGGATGAAACATGTGAGCCACTGCACCTATCCTTTATAATTTCTTATCCTTTCACAGGTTGCTTAAAGTTAGGCCTATAATTAGTACATAATAAAATGCAAGAGTTAAGTCCTGTGGACAAAAAAAAAAAAAAAAAAAAAAAAAAAAAAAAAAAAAAAAAAAAAAAAAAAAAAAAAAAAAAAAAAAAAGAAAAAATTGAAGTTTGTTGAAATACATTTACATAAAGGAAGAACCCTTAAAATAAAGATGGAATTCTAGGCCAATCTCAAATGCATATTCCTAGCCAAAGTTCTGAGGAACATAAGTTTCCAATCAAAATTCATAAAACCCATACGGAAATAAACTTTCATGAACAAAATTCAGCAGAAAAACAAACTAAAAAATAGCTTCACAAAGGCTGCATGTATTGAAAGCTTCAGATATAAAAATAGTATCATTAAATGAATAAAATAAATTATATATTAAAAATCACCCAATGTACTGTTTAAAGTAATATAATTTCTAGTAATTAAAATGTAAGATTTTAAATTAAAACCTAAATAATGCTCAAAAATAAAGATTAAAAACTGTATACACACTATATTAAGCACAAGTAAAGAGAGATTAACTGAACTGGAATTTAACATTAAATAACTATAAGCAGATTGATACTCAGAAAAGGATATGGAACATATGAAAAATGTTAAGAGACATAAAAAACTGAGTAAGTTCTAATTGCAGAAACAGGAGAGACTGGAGAAAAGGATAATAAGTGGTTGAAGAAAATATTTAGACATTCAAGACCTAAAAATATTGCAATAGCAAGACTGATGAACAATATTAATCATTTAAATTAGAAAACACAAAATGAGACAGAGAGAGACTCAGGAAGAGATACATCTAAATATGTAGAGAAAAAAATTAAAAGAACAATACCAAAGCTCNGACGGAACATAGGATAATAAGTGGACTCATAAATGACATGTCGAAAGAAATTATAACACAGAAGACCTTGAAACAGTACTTCAAAATGTTGAAAAATATAATAAAAAACTGCTATACCTAGTGAAATTATTTTTAAAGAATAGCACCAAATAATGATGTTTTCCAACAATTGATGTTTTCCAACAAGCATATATTAAGAGTAAACTAGCAATTATAGAAAAATACCCCATTCAAGAGGAAAGGAAATAATTCAAGAAGGAAGTCCAGAAATGCTGATAAATATTACCAGTCTAAAACAAACAATAAATGATAAGTTATAATTTATGGCATTGCAAATAAATACAAATAATAACACAAGTTGGAAAAAAAATGACTGCACTTAGCATTTTAGAATTAACATTACACTTTGTTAAATTATTAGTGTATACTTTTATTTCCATTGTAAAATAATAAAAATGGGATTTTATCTTAGTAATGGGAAAACGCGGCACAAAAAGAAACAGAACATGTGAGATAAACAATATACAAAACCAATGATAGATTGATCCAGATGCAACTTTCTGCATGAATTAGGTAAATTTATAAAACCCTTATATCACGAGACAAATGCTCTATTTAAATAATCAATTAAGAACTTAATTTTCTCTTGATACAGTAGCTTTGTATCATATTAAACTTCTCACTGAAAAATGTAAGTGCTGAATAAGTTCAGGTGACAGCAACAAACAAAATTTTAAAGTCATTGCAGGACAATAAGGCCAGTCAGGATGAGTGACCAAATTCTAGAGAAATGGCAGGATACAGCTGTGACACCCATATTTACTTTAATCTTTCATTTGGCAATTGTGTCAAATTTTAGCACAGCAAAAGCACTCCTGAACTTAGCGATGCTGGTGTTTCTCTCACCACACTTTTTTATGGCTTTCTAACATGGTGTATGCTCTGGACCTTACTAGGAACATAATCATCTGGTGGGTTTTTGTGTGTTAATTATGATATCCATTCTGGTTCTTCCACTTTCTGTGTCCTTTATTCTAATCACTATCTGCCAGCAGAGAATTTCTGACACTTAGACCCTCCATAGTGTAGAGATGAATATTTTCTCCATATTTCATGGAGTCATAATGACAGCAAGTTTGGATTATTCCCTAAGATAATTGCTAGGTGTTAATTTATCAATCATGGGACAGTGCTGCAAATAATTTACTCTCACATTCAAGTAAAGTGGTAATTATAGTTCTTTTTTTTTTTTTTTTTTTTTAATTGAGACAGGTTCTCAGTCTATCACCCAGGCATGAGTTCAGTGAAGCAATCACAGCTCACTGCCGCCCGAAACTCCTGGCCTCAAGTGATCCTCCCACCTTAGCCTTCTTGGTAGCTGGGACTACAGGCACAGGCCACCATGACCCGCTAATTTGTCTATTCTTTTTGTAGAGATGGGGTTTTGCCATGTTTCGCAGGCTGTTCTTGAACTCCTGAGCTCAAGCAATCTGCTCACTTTGGCCTTCCAAAGCACTTAGGTTACAGGCACACTGCCCTGCCAATTCTAGTTCTCAGTAGGGAGTTATAGTCTTCTTTGGCAGATTCAGAGGTTTTATTAAAATATAAAAAATTAAGAATTGAGAGTCACAAACCCAGATTTTTCCATTCAGGCCTCAGGGTCCCATTCTTTCCAATTCAAAACTCTGGTATTGACATAGTAATCTGCTTTGGTTATGATATTAACCTTCCTTGGAGCCTAGCTTTTCTGATCTGGTTAATTGTTTTCATAGTCAACTTTCTCTACCCTCCTCATGAAAGATACAACAGGCTCACTGTATTACCAATGAGACAACCTGGCTTTCACACTAGGCTTTTGTTTAACAGCTCATCTCTCTGAGATTTGTATTATCTTTCCCTAATGTGTCAATCTATTCTAGATTTGCAATAACACCCTGATCCCTTTGTCTGCATTAATTTTCTATTGCTGTGTGGCAATATTAACTCAGACTTAGCATGTACATAGTTTAAAACAACATTTTTCTTTTAATTACAGCTGCTGTAGGTCAGGAATCCAGCCATGATTTAGCTTATTTCCCTTTTTAGGGTATTCCAAGGCTAGCAATCAAGATATAATCTCCACTGCAATCTCAGCTGGAAGTTTGAATTGGAGAGGATCTACTTCCCTGTTTGCATGATTGTTAGTAGCATTCAGTTCCTTATGGATGTAGTACTGAGAGCTTCAAATATGTTTACTGTCTCCTGCAAGAAGGATGCCTTCATTACCTAGAGCTCATCTGCAGACCTTGCTGTATGATGTTTACTAATATAACCACTTGCTTCCTCACGTCACAAAAGGGAAAGACTTTAGCAATCTGACAACTACAATCTTATGAAACATATCCACATTATTACATACATGTCATCATGTGCATGCTCTCACCTTTGCCACATTCTATTAATTAGAAGCAAGTGACAAGTCCCATCTACACTGAAAGGGAAGGGATAACACAAAGATGTGAACAATAGGAGGTGAGGATAATGACAGTCCTCCAAGAATCTCTTCAGTTTGCATAGTTTATCTTTAATTGATAATTTTAAAATACTTGATACATTGCACCAGATAGCACATTCTTTTCTGTCAGTATAGTAAAATATTCTAATTCAACACCTGTGAATATTTCAACAATTGTACCGCTACCTCATCTCAGGGACTGTATGTGTTTCATTGACACCAGTAAGTGGGTCTTTGTTTCTGGCCAGATGGTGAGTGATTCCATTCAAAAGGCTTATGATCTGTGTATGAAAGGGTTTTTGATTCAGAGGTGAGTGCAGAATGTTTTTCAAGAAGCAGAAGGAAGAAAGAAGCCAGATTGGGTAATGGAAGAAGTGAGGTTGGAATGCAATGCTGACAGTCTCATACACTGCAAAGGCAGATCTGGAACTGAAGTGACCCCTCTGAGATTTCCCATACTCTACTAGAAATACTGACTCTCTTCCACAACCACATTCAATTATTGGCTATGGGTATCTCTGGAATGGTATGCATTGAGGTGGTAAAACTTCCTGAAGCTAAGTTAATCCCTGCTGATACTGAAAGCTTAGATTGTCTGCTTTCTTCTGAAAGCATTCCAAGCAACTGGAACAACAATTTCTTCCTTGAAGGAAAATTTGTGTCTAAATTCCCCACCTGCTTCCCCATCATAATGACGGAAGTATTTCTATTATATATTGGGTATATTGGCTTCTGACAAATCTACAAGTGAGTCCCTCTTCAGGAAATTGTTCTACCCTAAAGACAATTGCCTTTCTCAAGTTTATGCCCTTCCTGAGAGCAGCCTGTAACAAATATCTGATCAATGTTGCTTAAGGAAAGAAAAAGAAGGTCCCATCACCACGACTGAGATAACTTTGTGAATCCATTCCAGTTCCAAGTTTCCCTGTGAGGTTGCCTGAGGTCTCTGTTGCCACTGAATCACAGTCCAATTGCTCCCTCTGTCCATTTATTCATAGATGTGATTCCTAAGAGAACACCACCCAAAAAACCCTACATACAAATCGTGGAGTCTCAGTGCCTGTTTCCAGGGAGACTGACTGGATATACTTGTCTTCTTATAAATTTCAAATTTTCTGTGATTTGTCAGAGATTATATATAAGCAGTGGTTCTGATACATGATTTAACACTATCCATCTTGGCATTTTTCCCTTTTCATAACACCAACACGTTCTGGGATTCCTTCCTCCTGACTGGTACTTCCTCTTTGTCTGTCTTACTGACGCTTCTATATTTGACAAAATGCTAATTTTGACATATCGTGGGATTCCATCCTTACCTCTCTTCTCTCTTCTGTGTTCTCTTTCTTTACAGATAACGTATGTATTGAGGATTTCTAATTACTGCATATACTAACGTCCTCTCTCAGCTTAGACCCCTATATCCAACTGTTACTGACAATCCTATTTGTATGTCTGATAGGTATCCTGAACTCAACATGCTCAACACATACTATGTGATTTTCTCACCACTGTCAGGCTTCAGTAAAACTGTTTTAAGGACAATATTCTCTGTCTCACTAAATGGCATCAACTGTCTTCAGTTTCTCATTCCAAAGTCAAGCATACCATCCTTGATTCCTCCTCTCTCCTTTATTCTCTATACCCAATTCATTAGGAAGAACTGTTAGCTGTATCTCCAAAATGGAACCAAATCATAATAATTCTCACATCCACCATCATCCTTGTTCCAGAAGCATGGACTGATATTCAAACTTACACCAAGAATCTATTCCTTACAACAGAACCAATTTGATATTTTTAACTGATAAACGATATCTGTTACTCTCCTGCTTAACACTTCAATTACTTCCTCTATGCCTTTGAATAAAATCCACATTTTATAATGGCTTACATGGTCCTATATTATATATACTCTGTCGGACTCACCAACTTCGACTCTTTCTTTTAAGACTGACTTTTTAGCTTTTCCAGCATTTTTTATATTCCATAAAAATGCAAGTTTGTATTCTACTTGAAACCTGTGCAGAGACTGATAACAGTATCTCAGTATCCATCCTTTCCTTCTTCCTTTCTGTAATATAACCAACTGAATTGTTGCTAGCAACATGCCTGGAAACTGCAAACTATACTCCTGGCCTCTTTAATGAATTTTGATCGAATCCAGACCAGTGTCATGTGAATGGAGATAATATATATCACTTTCGTGTCTGTCATTTCCATAAAGACTACCCTTCTGAGCTCTCTTTTTTACCCTTTACCCTAGCTATGAAATGGTGAAAACTGGAACAATGCTGGGGTTCTGATACTGAGAATGACAGAGCCAAACAGCAAGATCTGTACTACAATTCTTGAAGGTGGGCCAGAAACAAATTTATATCTTATTTAAGCTAATGCACTAGGGATTTATTTTCTTTTTTTGAGACGGAGTTTTGCTCTATCGCCCAAGCTTCGGTGCAGTGGTCCAATCTCAGCTCACTGCAACCTACACCTCCTGGGTTAAAGTGATTCTCCTGCCTCAGCCTCCTGAGTAGCTGGGACTACAGGCACGTGCCAACACACCCGACTAATTTTTTTGTATTTTTAGTAGAGTCGTGGTTTCACCATGTGAAGGATGAATGGCAGGATGGTCTTGATCTCCTGACCTTGTGATCTGCTCGCCTAGGCTTTCCAAAGTGCTGGGATTAGAGATGTGAACCACCACTCCTGACCCTGTGCTAGGGATTTCTTTACCTAGAATGCTACGTCCCAAAATTGTTCCATGACTATCCTTTTTATCACTTACTTCTCTAATGAAATTTCCCCTTAAATGGGACTTCTCCCTTCCACCCGTTCTAAGAAGCTCTCTATAATTTCACCACTAAGTGAAATTATCTGGTTATTTAGTTTTATTTTATTTTGCAGGTTAATGAGAGAAGAAACAAATCTTCTGCATTTGCCACTGTTAGCTTAACAGTTTCAGACCACAGCAAAACCATATCAGTATATACGCTGATATGGTTTGGCTGTGTCCCCACCCAAATCTCAGCTTGAATCACAATGTGTTGTGGGAGAGACTTCAAGGGAGTTAATTGAATCATGCAGTCAGGTCTTTCCAGTGCTGTTCTTGTAATTGTGAATAAATCTCACCAGATCTGATGGCTTTAAAAAGAGGAGTTTCCCTGCACAAGCCTTCTTCTCTTGTCTGCTGTCACGTGAGATGTGTCTTTTACCTTCTGCCGTGACTGTGAGACCTCCAAGCCATGTGGAACTGTAGATCCAATAAACCTCTTTCTTTTGTAAATTGACAAGCTTCGGGTATGTCTTTATCAGCAGGGTGAAAACGGAATAATACAGTAAATTTGTAATGGGAGTAAGGTGCTGCTGCAAAGATACCTGAAAATATGGAAGCCACTTTGGAACTGGGTAACAGGGAGAGGATGGAACAGTTTGGAGGGCTCAGAAGAAGACAGAAAAATGTGGGAAAGTTTAGAGATTGCTACAGTCTTGTTGAATAACTTTGATCAAAATGCTGATAACAATATGGACAATAAAGTCCAAGCAGAGGCAGGTTCAGATGGAGATGAGGAATCTGTTGAAAACTGGAGCAAAGGTGACCTTTCTTATGTTTTAGCAAACAGACTCCTGGCATTTTGCCCCTTCCCTAGAGATCTGTGGAACTTTGAAGTTGAGAGAGATAATTTAGAGTATCTGGCAGAAGAAATTTCTAAGCAGCAAAGCATCAAAGAGGGGACTTGGGTGCTGTTAAAGGCATTCTGTTTTATAAGGGAAGCAAAGCATAAAATTTCAGAAAATTTGCAGCCTAACAATGTGATAGAAAAGAAAATCACATTTTCTGAGGAGAAATTCAAGTTAGCTGCTGAGAAATTTGCATAAATAATGAGGAGCTGAATGTTAATCCCCAAGACAATGGGAAAAACATTTCCAGGGCATGTCAACGGCCTTCACAGCAGCCCTTCCAATCACAGGCCAGAAGGCCTAGGAGGAAGAAGATCGTTTCATGGGTCAGGCCCAGGGTCCCCATGCTGTGTGCAGCCTAGGGACTTGGTGCCTTGCTTCCCAACGACTCCAGCAATGGCTGAAAGGAGCCAATATAGGGCTCAGGCCATGGCTTCAGAGGGTGCAAGCCTCGAGACTTGCCAGCTTCCACATGGGGTTGAACCTGCCAGTGCATAGAAGTTAAGAATTGGGGTTTGAAACCTCTGCCTAGATTTTAAATGATGTATGGAAATGTCTGGATGTCCAGGCAGAAGTTTGCTGCAGAGGTGGGGCTCTCATGGAGAACCTCTGCTAGGGCAGTGCAGAACAGAAATGAGGGATCAAAGTCCCCACATAGGATCCCTACTGGAGCACTGTCTAGTGAAGTTATGAAAAGAGGGCCACCATCCTCCACACCCCAGTATGATATACCCACCGATTGCTTGCATAGTTCACCTGGAAAAGCCACAAACACTCAATGCCAGCCTGTAAAAGCAGCCAGGATGGAGGCTGTAACCTGCAGAGCCACAAGGGTGGAGCTGCCCAATACCATGGAAATTCACCTCTTGCAAGAGCATAACCTGGATGAGGTCAAAAGAGATCATTTTAAAGCCTTAAGATTTGACTGCCTCATTGGATTTTAGACTTGTATGGGGCCTGTAACCCCTTTGTCCTGGCCAACATCTCTTATTTGGAATGGTTGTATTTACCCAATGCCTGTATCCCATTGTATCTAGGAAGTAACTGACTGACTTTTGATTTTACAGGCTCTTAGACAGAAGGAAATTGCCTTGTCTCAAATGAAACTTTAGACTGTGAACCTTTGAGTTAATGTTGAAATCAGTTAAGACTTTGGGGGACTGTTGAGATGGCATGATTGGTTTTGAAATGTGAGTACATGAGATTTGGGAGAGGACAGGGTGAAATGCTATGCTTTGGCTTTGTCTCCACTCAAATCTCATCTTGAATCACCACGTATTGTGGGAGGAACTCAGTGGGAGGTAATTGAATCATGGGGGCAAGTCTTTCTCATGTTGTTCTCACGATAGTGAATAAGTCTCATGAGATATGATGGTTTTAAAAAGGGAAGTTTGCCTGCACAAGCCCTCTTCTCTTGTCTGCTGCCATATGAGACATGCCTTTCACCTTCTGCCATGATTGTGAGGCCTCCCCAGCCATGTGGAACCGTAAGTCCAGTTAACTTCTTTCTTTCATAAATTGCTCAGTCTCAGGTATGACTGTATCAGCAGCATGAAAACAAACTAATATATACACATTACATTTTTGAATGTGGTTAGACAGTAATTGTCTTTTATTTGATGGTTTTTCTATTTAATGTAAGTAAATTATATAGTGATTTAAGTGTAAATTGTATTTGAATTATTTTTCCTTTCTTAATAGCAAAGAATACCAAATTTTCTTAGAATTAGTATGATTTGTTCTGCACATATAGTGTTAGAAATACTTAAATATGTGAGGACTAATAGAAGGAAAACAGACAAAAATCCCTTGCATAGAGTTTGCCATTTGTTTTTAAATGGCCTAATACAATTCATAATATTTGTTGCAATTATTATATGTGGTTCATAAAGAACTTACTATCCTAGATAACAGTGGAAAATATTGCTGGTGATAATTTCTCTATGAGAAGTATCACAACCTTAACTAGGAATCTATATTTTTTTCTGGGATCTTTATAAAGAAGTTCTTTATTCTGCCATAGGAAGCAGCATCAAATATTCCTCTATTTACCAACATACAACAAAAAAAGCATGCCTAGCAGAGAACATTGATAATGGCAAAAATAACATAGCCATAAAACCAAGACAAAAGCCAGTGCTTAGAGAAATAAATAGAAAGCTACAGTAGCCCAGGGTCAGGTCTATTATCTAATAAATTGTTCAGTACATATTTTTCCAGAAGATAATGAAGGAAAAACATGTACTTTAGAAATCAATGTTACCTAAATAATGCCTTCAGCAAGAACATAACCAAAGATGAAGATTTCTCCAATCATATTTTTGTAAAAGTAATTCTGGAAAATGAATCATTCTTTTTCATATTCTATTTTATAAAGAAAACATCAGAATTCAAAGTAAGAATACATACAAGAAAATAACAGAAACTAAAGGTGTTATAATTTCCTTAATGAAGAGAAAGCTGAGTTGTCTCAGTTGTACTTTATAATCTCTGTGTCTCTTTCCTTCTTTCTCTCGTGTGTGTGTGTGTGTGTGTGTGTGTGTGTGTGTGTGTGTGTGTGTGTTTGTGTACACACAGACATAATTCAAATATACATTTGGATACATATCCAAACTGCTATATACAAAATTTGTATAGATTTATTTACATATACATATAATTATGTATACATACTATAGGAACTTTGAGGGAGCTGGTCCCTGAGTATGAGAAAACTGTAACCACCAGGTGGCAGTATCACAAGCAGGCCTCATGGGTTGCTAATTGGAGAGTTGCTTGCTGGGGAAGTCACTCACTGTAGAAGGTGGTAAAGAGGCTGCTCAGGGTGGGAGGCGGGCAAAGGAAGTACTGGGGAGAGAGATGTTAGAGACGGGACTTAAGTGTCAAAGTGATACAGTTCAGCAGCATAGCAGGAGTCTCTGAGTCAAAGAGCTCTGAAGGACAGTTGTGGCTTGGAGTTTTAATGGCCTCAGAGCTAAAAATAGCTAGCCGATTTGGTGTGCAGTTCTATGTTTTATGCAAAGCATAAATGGCTAAACATCTGCTTCTTTTGGTTATTTTCTAAATAGTTGAAAGTGTACAAATTTGAGTTTGGTGCCGTGGGCTAGTGCACTAAATGAGTCTCGGCCTGCAGTGTAGCACTATAGGGCCCAATACACAGAGCCCATCTCTGGATCAATTATAGAACATACACGTTTCTTTCCTTTGTGTCTTTTTCTTTCTTTCTTTTTCTTTTGTTTCTTTCTTTCCCCTCCCTTCCTTCCTTCCTTCCTTCCTTCCTTCCTTCCTTCCTTTCTTTCTTTCTCTCATTCCCTTCCTCCATCCTCCCTCCATCCCTTTCCCCTCCTTCCTTCCTTATCTCCTTTCTTCCTTCCTTCCATTTCTTTCTCTCTCACTCTCTTTCTCTCTCATATCTCTATCTAAGTCTTATTACAGTGCAGCATCAGATATTCTAAACAATTTTTTATCATATCCATACTATCATAAGTTTTTTTAAAAAACTCTAGTTATTTTTATATTGAGATGTTTGTCCTAGATAGACTTTATGTTAACCCTTATACACTGCTTCTATTATAGATAGATACTGCATAAAAATGTTCTGAATATTGATTTGCCAATTATATCTTGTTGAAATGCCTAAGTCCTTTAAACTTATAATTCTAGTTTTAATAACAAGATCTTACTAAGAAAGTTAAAATTAAAAGATTTATTTTCCAGACATCTAATTTTAGATCTCTTTATAATAACAGAACTTGAAAACAAGTACTATTTCCAACAAAGAAATCGTTAAATAAATTGAAGGCATAATAGTTTGTAAAATTACTTATCATTAAAATACTAGAAAATTCTTCCTTATATTGTAAGTTTCATGAGACCAATAACTTTTTAGTTTTATTCACTGTTCTACAAGTTCTAGAAAATTTTCTAATATATAGTAGGACTCCAGTAAATATTTATCGATTAATGAAGTGATCTCCACTATATAAACTGCATGGAAAAAGAAGCCTACAAAAGTATTATAAAACACTAATAGAGATTACACAGGATTGATGTGGTTATATTTTTATTTTGTGATTGGATTTTATAATATGTTTTGATATATCAGCTTTTACAGATTAATCAAACTTCCCTAATAATTACATTTAAAGTAAATAAAAGGTATTAAACCATGGTTTTTAATTTTTTTTCTGTAAAATACCAAGACTTGGTTTGTCCCTGCCTAACCCAGCTTTCTTACTGTCTTCTACAAGTATTGATCCCAGTACACTGTACTGATAAGGCTACCTGTAAAATAAGTTCTGTCTTGAAGACTGCTTTCCAGGAAAACCAAGCAACATTTATTGATTGTATCTCACACTCGATTAAAAGTCTGCAACAGCAGGGACCATTTCTGTTTTCCGTAGCAGTATATAATCAGTCCCAGAATAGTAGGTAGTAGCTGGCAGGCTCTCAATAAATGTAACTTCATATTATGCAACTATTAAAATGAGTTGTAGGACAGATACTAATATAATATATGTCAGTAATCTGAACAATAAGTAAAAAGAATGTTACAAAATTAATAAAGTAAATCAGCTATGTGAAATATGTGTATATACACAACATGCAAATGAATAGGAAATTATTAACATCTCTAATTGTGGATTAATCATTTTCTTTGACTATTTTGATTATCCATATTCATTTTACACAATTAAAATTCCTACAATTGGGCACTTACAATTTCTAAAATTAAGTTATTAAATGGTCATTGTAGTCATTTTAAACATTAGGTATATAGAAGTGAGTTACAATTTCTAAAATTAAGTTATTAATTAAATGGTCTATGTAGTAGTTTTAAATATTAGGTATATAGGAGTGAGCAAAACTCATAGAACTATAGAAGGGTTCTTCACTCACGTGTCTGCTATTTGGTCTGAAATGATGAGTGAGTAGAGAGTTGGTCCAACATCAAGGTTTTTCTCCACTTAGCTTCCTCATGTAACTATCATGTGCTTTCTCACGGAGCAGTCTCCAAACATTAAAGCATTTTATATGGTGACTGGCTTCCTCAGTATGCACATACCAAAAGATTCAAATAGAAGTTGCCAAGTGTATTATAGTCTAGTCTCAAAAGTCCTCCAGCATCACCTCTGCTCTATTTTATTTATCAAAATATGCACAGAAAAAGCGAGGGCATTAATGAACATCTTTCAATGAGGAACAGACTTAACATACAGAAGGGAAAGAATGGATGGCTTCTATCTTAAAAACAAGAGAATATATAACGCTTCAATCTGTGTTTTAGATAGGTATCTGGTTTGTTTTAAGGCCTGTGTATTTTGATAGATGAGTTATTTGATACACATATACCTAAATTAGGTATGTTTGGACTTAGTTTTCCCAAAGCATTTAGGATATATTGTCTTTGTAATATTTACTGTACAATATTTTACATGTAGAGTATTACCTGTATTTAGCGGTTTTGAAGGTTAAAATTTGTCTTTTTATAATTTGGAAGGTTTGAATTTGTTTTACTTGTGTCAGTGTTTGCCTTTAAGACAATTTATTTGAAAACATATGTTTAAATATAAAGTTAAATATATTTATTCTTGATTCAGCAACTTTAGTAACTGTCTAATGACTCCCTGTACTGAGTAGAAAAATTAATACAAATTTATTTTCCTTCTCTATGTTCCCTCTGCTGATCAGTTATCGGCTTGGTTGATTACTTTGATGCTTTGATACCTTCACTTCATGTAGTTTCTATTTAAATAATGCATGTGATGTGTATTAGTCATGTTTGCAGCTTTTCCTAATTGTAAATATTTATAGCATTAAAATTTTACATTTAAAATCACTCTCAATATTTACTCTTTTCTTTTTAAACAGATTTCAAATTTCTGCCCTTTTAGGTAAAGTTCTGCTTTCAGTTAATGATTGGCTGAAGCTCAAAGAAAGATACTTTTTGACTTTAAGCAATGTTATATCTATTTTTTAAAACTTAATAACAGTTGAAATCATACTTCTAACTCATTTTCTTTCTCTGAGAACACTACAGGTATATAGATATTGCTCCATTTTCTTCCAGCATTGAACATTCTACCTAAAACATGTCATACTTTATTAATTTGCATATTTACTTGATAATATATTGAGGGATATTTTGTCTTCCTTATCCAACACTTTAACTCTCATCTCTTAATCTTTTTTTTCCATTTTTGTTATACTTTACTTTTTTTGTATACACATTTGAATTGATGTACATGAGAATATCGAAACTTTAGATTTTCCCAAAGCCTCCAGGAAGACAGAATTGATCTCTACCTTCTTGCTAGAGGACAGTGGCTTAAGTTACATAGAGATCATAAAAGAGCTCACCTGAAATGGAAGTCTTACAAGATGAATCTTGTTCTCCTCAATATCTGTGCCTAGCTCTGTTGATTACCTCTTAATATATAACTCTGAGAAAATCTCAGCATAGCCTATATAGTGAAATTGAATTGTATTGGTAGGAAGAAAACACACACACACACACACACACACACACACACACACACACAAAACTACTAAAGCCAGCAGTTTCTGGGATTTCTTCTTAAACTTGGAAATTGTGAAGACACGAATTACATTTGGCATATAAATGCAGAAAGGATAAGGAGGCTCAGGAAACTGGGAAGATAAGAATGAATTTACTGTGTCAGACTTAAGCGAGAAGGGCATTGAGTTGACTTGCATCAATAAAACAATAAGAAAAGCACTACTGAGTGCAGCAGGAAGCTCAGCACTTCCGGTCTTCTGTGAGCCAGTGCTGACAGTGAATGGTAATTAGTGAAGCTTGCAGAATTCCGGTGGCCTGGATGTTTTCCAACATTCATTCTGAGATAACAACTTATTGCACCTTACATTTCCCATCATTACACGAGATGCACAGTAGCTGATGAACCACTTTGGATTTTGGAGACAGGATCTGCCTCATTTAGCCATATTGCTCTGACCTGTTTATCAGGGAATTGAAATACTAGTGCCACTATGCACTACAGTTCTGTAGCAAGTTCAGGTTGTTTTTAAAGTTACTTTGCCCCTCAGCAGATCTAGTGATGCCAGAGAATTAAGGGTGAAGATCATGTATTGGGTCTCTAGAATGCCCCAGTTGGAGAGCTGCAGGACAGATCCTTGGAGTTCTGTGTCTTTTGTGGCATAGACATACTCCCCATTTGAAGAATAGTTCCTAAAAATGTTGAATGTTAATAGAAACTAAACACTTAACCTGGAATAGTGAATGTGTAGTTGGAGATGCTTGTTATGAACTGGAAATTTTCAGAGCAAACAACTTAAAAATTTAGGCAGGTGCAGCATAAATCTCCCATATGATAGAAATATTATATATAGAATTATTATTATATATAGAATTAGGGCCACAATAGCTAGCGTTAACAATTAAGATAACATAATTAAGCTAAATGCACAGGGGCCCAGATTCCCTTATTTATCTCTTTTGAACTGACACTTCTTCCTCAGCTCACATCTATGTATTGACTTCAAATACAGTTCCTTATCATCAGCTGTGGCTAAGGGAGTAAGAAATACCCTAGATCTGTTTCACAGATAGGTTAGTTTGATATGTTTTCATGGCTAAAGTTTTAGTTCATTACATTTCCACTGAAGGTGACACTAAAAGTTAGTGGTGAAAGGAAATTCTGCTCTTTGAGGAGCACACTTAATCATGACATTTAGGTGAACAAAATTAATTGAGATAGGATATTCATAAACTTGTGGGAGTGACAAATGACATGTTTTTTCAGAACTGTGGGCAAGTTCCGGACAGGACACTGGTCCTGAGGAAGTGGCATGCATATGGACCAATGGGTGTTTCTGTTGCTCTTACTGAGGGAATGTGTTCTCTTTCCGGGTTCACAAGGGGGCATAGTTTCAAGGGTAAGAACTTCCCGGTGCCATGTCCCCCTCCCATGCCTCTCCATCCACGAGGTTTAACGGTTTCTGTTTTAATTTTGGTGCATGTGGGAAAGGATCAAAAAGTCAGTCACCCCAGCGGAAGTTCTAAGGAACTCCTTGCATTGGCCAGGGGTCTTGGAGAAGGTGGGAATTCCTCTCAGGGTAAAAGTCCCCTTCTTCCACAGCCCTTCGGACTCCGTGTTTAAATCCTTTTCCACCAACTCTCTCGTGGAAGCTTTCTCTCTCCTGGATTTCCCCTCTGGGATTCCTTTCACACTCTTCGTGGAAGCTTTCTCTCTTCTCCTTTTTCTCTTTCTCTACCTAAATAAATCACTTCTCTGCAAAAGCTTTTTGGTTCCAATATTTACTTTACAAGTGCACTGCGTCAGGCGTGGTACCCTCTCCCATTCTTGGGTGAGCGAGAGACCAAGAACCCGAAAAAACATTCTCTCAGGGGAGCTGTGCCTCCCCTGCACCCCAAAACCCTGTCACAAGAATGGCGACCACAAAGGGACGAGGCCAGGAGTGCAGCGTAAGAAAACCGTTGCTTTGGAGGATTGAGAATAGGGGACCTTTCTCACTTGCTTTCTGTCCTGTCACTTTAAAAACACCTGAAGTGGTGGCAGCCAGGCAGAGCTGTGGGAAACCAGAAGAGGCGTGGCCAGCCAGGTTTAAATAAAGGTGCACTTCTTTCCTCCAAACTCTCTCTGCTTCCCCCCTTCTCTCTCTCTCTCTCTCTCTCTCTCTCTCTCTCCCCCCCCCTCTCTCTCTCAGCTGCTTCTCTAGGCAAAAACCTGCGGGAGATGGGGCAGGCAGATGCTATCTGCAGTTACTGGGCGTCTCTGCCATGTGTTCTGGCCATGAACTGAGCCTGAGGGGAGAGAGGGCGAGCACTTCCCGCCTCTTGCGGGCTGGGAACTGGGACCGCGGAGACCGCTTGCTGGCTTGGGACAGTGAAACTGCCACTCAGTCCCACAGGAGGGGCCTGCATGGTCCTGGCATCATAGCAGATGGAAAGCCACAAGGGGCAGGGCAAGCCTTCCACTCCGGCACGTAGCAGTGTAAAAAGGCTCCCCCGGGGGCCGGGCGCGGTGGCTCAAGCCTGTAATTCCAGCACTTTGGGAGGCCGAGGCGGGTGGATCACGAGGTCAAGAGATCGAGACCATCCTGGTCAACATGGTGAAACTCCGTCTCTACTAAAACTACAAAAAATCAGCTGGGCATGGTGGTGCGTGCCTGTAGTCCCAGCTACTCGGGAGGCTGAGGCAGGAGAATTGCTTGAACCCAGGAGGCGGAGGTTGCGGTGAGCCGAGATCGCGCCATTGCACTCCAGCCTGGGTAACAAGATCGAAACTCCGTCTCCAAAAAAAAAAAAAAAAAAAAAAAAAGGCTCCCCTGGGGCCTTTGCCTGCCGGCCACGGGTCCCTGTATGGGCGGCAGCCTGGGAAGCAGCAGCGAAGGGTGGCCCAAGCGCACAAGTGGTTCTGCTGGAGCCCGCTTTGCGGAACGGAATGCTGAGGGGGCGGTTCCCGGGACTCACAGCCATCCCAGCTGGCTTTTAAAATCACAGCAGCAAGTAATTTTTTTCTCTTGGCACCCTGTAAGAAGGCAGCCTTGAAGGGAAAAATAACAGCCACTGGCTGTGGGTCCCGCCTGGTTTTTGGGGCAACACCAGGATTCAGGCTCCAGGTGCGGGCAGTCATACCACCTCAAGGTGTAGCATTCTCATTCAGATACGGTTTAAGAAAGCTTTCCCCCTCACCTTAATGCAAGTGGTCTGTTAGCACAGCTGGCTAAGGTGTAGGACTGGCAACTGTGAGGTTACTGGGTCAATTTCCTGGTGGAGGCAGCCTTGGATTGGGGAAATCTTTAGAAGAAAGGCTATGGGACTTTGGTATATAATTTGTCTTGGCTGGGATTGGCTCTTTCTCTAGGACAGAACTTTTCCATCTAGAACCAACTCTAGGGCCCCAATAGCGAATTGCAGGTCTCACAACCCTAAGGGCATTTTCCCATAATGGAAAATGAAGTTGGGGGAGGTGGCCCGGGTACTGAGGGTATTGTTCCAGCCTCAGCCATGCCCAGCCTGCCTTCTTTAAATTGTGTGCTCTAATGGCCCCTCCCTAGAAGTTTACCCTTCTCAGGCAGTTTTATAATCTGGCTTGTGTAAATTGGACTTTGGTTGGGGAATATTAGTACCCATCTCCTGAGCCTCACTGCCTCATCAAGGACTCACTGGCACAAACTACCCAAACCAGCAGCCCTTCATGCCTCTATGGTAGTCACTAGAGGTCTTGCACACAGTGAGTGGCCCATAATGCTGGTAGGCATAATTCAAATCCAGGACATGGGAGGCCTCCCTAAAAAGATCATCACGCATCTTGGGCAATGGAAATTTCGAGATACTGACTGGAAAATGCTCCATTTCCAGTACCTTTACCTGAGGAACTCCTCAGGTCAGGCGGCTGTAATTATTAACTGGGGATGCTGGTGTCCCTTGTGTTCAATTTTAGATGGGTGTTAATCTTCCCAAGCTCAAGCCCCCATTAAAATGTAGCCTGGAGAACTGGGGCCAATTTAACTCAAAATCTTTAAAAAAGAAGTGGCTCATTTTCCTCTGCCAAACGATGTGGCCAAATTACCCCCTGCCAAGTGGAAAAACCTGGCCTCCAAAGAAAAGCATAAATTATAACACTCTTCTATAATTAAACCTGTATAGTAAAAGTGAGGGTAAATGGTTTAAGGTCCCCTATGTGCAACTTTTCTTTTCCCTAAGGAATAAGCCTCAGCCCTGTCGGGCCTGTACCCCAGAGCCTATTGAGCCCTCCTCAGGACTACCTCCACATGTGGGACTCCCTGCGGCAACTTCCTCCACCAATGCCAACCAGGACTCCTCAGCTTCTGTACCCCAACAGGAGCCGGGGAGGGCCAAAACAGCTAGGGCATCTCACGTTGCCAGCACGCCCCAACTCTGCCTGCTACAGGTAGTAGGGGAAAAGTTGGCCTAACCAGAATAACTCTCAAACTCCAATTATCATTTTCACAGTGGGAAGGAAACCTGTCTTTTTCTAGGAAAATGCTATTTTGTAAACCAGTTAAGTGTTTTTTTTTTTAATCGCATTTTAGGTTTTAGATGTGAAGAACATGCAAGATTGTTGCATAGGTACACACATGGCAGTGTGATTTGCTGCCTTCCTCCCCATCACCTATATCTGGCATTTCTCCCCATGCTCTCTCTCCCCAACTCCCCACTCCCCGCTGTCCCTCCCCCCTTTCCCCCCAACAGACCCCAGTGTGTAGTGCTCCCCTCCCTGTGTCCATGTGTTCTCATTGTTCAACACCCGCCTATGAGTGAGAACATGCAGTGTTTGATTTTCTGATCTTGTGTCAGTTTGATGAGAATGATGGTTTCCAGGTTCATCCATGTCCCTACAAGGGACACAAACTCATCGTTTTTGATGGCTGCATAATATTCCATGTTGTGTATATACCACATTTTCCCTGTCCAGTCTATCATCGATGGGCATTTGGGTTGGTTCCAGGTCTTTGCTATTGTAAACAGTGCTGCAATGAACATTCGTGTGCATGTGTCCTTATAGTAGAACGATTTATAATCCTTTGGATATATACCCAGTAATGGGATTGCTGGGTCAAATGGAATTTCTATTTCTAGGTCCTTGAGGAATCGCCACACTGTCTTCCACAATGATTGAACTAATTTACATTAAACACAGTGAAAGAACTCAGAAATCAATCAAACACAGGGCTAAAGACCTTCAAAAAACAGTATTGTAAAGCTTGTTTAACAACTAACTGTCCTGGCTCCATTCTCTCCTAGGTTTGTTTATAACCATTCTATATTTGTTGGCTTCTGGGCTTTTCATCTTTAACCTCGTCACATTTGTTTCTTCTAAAACCATAAGGTCCCAAATAATCCTGCCACTGGAACCCCATATGTCCTTGGCTCATGAGCTCTATCATAAATCTCTAAATCAACATGAATCCCTAGAAGGCACCCCTCTGCAAAAAACCTCAACTGCAGGACCCCTTCTACTCCCCATGTCAGCAGGAAGTAGTTAAAAAGCAATAAAAGTCCGTGTTCCAACAAAAGTTAAACTTGGTTCAAAGTGGGGAATGAGGGAATGTTTTCTCTTTCTGGGTCCATAAGAGGACGCAATTTCAAGGGCAAGAACTTCCCAGTGCCATGCCCTGCTCCCATGCCTCTCCATCAGGAAGATTTAATGGTTTCTGTTTTAATTTTTGTGCATGTGTGAAAGGATCAAAGTCAGTCACCCCAGCGGAAGTTCTAAGGAACTCCTTTCATTGACCAGGGGTCTTGGAGAAGGTGGGAATTCCTTTCAGGTTAAAAGTCCCCTTCTTCCACACCCCTTCAGATTCCGTGTTTAAATCCTTTTCCACAAACTCTCTCATGGAAGCTGTCTTTCTCCCTCCTGGATTTCCCCTGTGGGATTCCCTTCCACACTCTTCGTGGAAGCTTTCTCTCTTCTTCTTTTTCTCCTTCTCTACCAAAATAAATCACTTTTCTGCAAAAGTTTTTTGGATCCGGTATTTACTTTACAAGTGCACCGCATCTGGTGTGGTCCCCTCTCCCATTCTTGGGTAAGTGAGAAACCAAGAACCCAAAAAACATTCTTCTTGTCTCCAGAATTTAAACCTGATCATAATTAAGCCTTCTGGTATAGATGAGGTACAATAAGAATTCCACTGAATTTTAAAACTATGTCTGTCATCTGATTATTTTGAACTACTCATGTTATTAGACTGACAGAATAATAAATTACTATTATTTCTAGGGTAATAAACCTTGATCACAGGGGAGCAATATAGTTACTGCTACATAATGGAGGCAGTACAAAAAGTATCTGGAAATTGATGAGTTTACTAGGACATCTTTGGGTGCCTCTATGCTAAGAAAAAAAAACTCGTAAATAGACAATTGCAAAAATTATATTTTGAAAAGACAAGACTTCAGACTCAGTGTTAATGAAGGTTCATGTCACTCCACAGAGCAGGAAATACAGACAAATGGAATTTCTTTGTTGAAGGTGAGGAAAATCTAAAATAAGTGATATAGAAGGAAAAATGGTGAATCAGTAAAATAGTTTGTTCTTCTGACCCTTTAATTTTAATTTTTTTTTTTTTAAAGATTATGGCAAGCCTTTGCCTAGAAGCATCACCAAGAGAGTGGGTTCAGTGCAGAGAATGAGAAGAATAAGAAGATCTGGGACTTTCACTGTAGCCAACTCTTGTCATTAGTATTCTGCCCCATACCCTTTCAGCCTACGTGCTCTCCAAGATATTTCTCAGCCTAATATCAGTTTCTCACCTGCTACTTTTACAAACCACAAAATTAAGACTGAGGTCAATATCCCAGGAGTAAATATCCCCTGGGGTGACTCTGACCCAATGTATAAGATAATTATTTTTTTTTTTAAAAAAGGCCCAGCTTTCCTGTTCTTTTTTAACAGTGTTCTGAAGAATATTTCATATAGTTTTGCATATCCCCAAAAGGATTAAGTCCCAGTAGCCCACTACAGTAGTATGTCCATTACTTCATTAATGCACTTTTTGTTTGCTTTTCTCCTTCCCATGCCTCAATTCCTTGGCTTCCTCAGTTTTACTTCCTGAGGCATGTCCCATATAAACTACCTGCCCCCAAAAGGCATTATTAAGGGTGCGTGTGTGTGTGTGTGTGTGTGTAATATATTATTCCAATTATTTTTAAGCTATCTAGGATTTTATATACATAAATGTATGTGTGTATGTGTATATATGTGTGTGTATGCATACGTATGTGTGGCATACAATGTGATATACATTTAATATCTCTAGGATGAGATATTATATACCTTAAATTATCTTATAAGTTCTGCTATAAGATAAAAGTATCTTAAATTATCTTATAGACTCTGCTAAATTGAAATAAATCTTAGAAATCTTGGCTTACTAAAAGACTAAATAGCAGTTTTAATGGAACTGAATTAGATCTAAAAGAAAAACAGGAGGGCTTATGCTTCTATAATTGTTCTTATTTAACATCTCTAGGAATTAAATATACACATACATATACATACACATACATATACACACACATATATATACACACACTAATATTTATACATATATAAAATCCTAGATAGCTTAAAAATAATTGTAATAATTATACTTTATAAAATATTCTTATCTCATTTATATGGAAGCCTGCTATTATTCTCAGTGCCATCAAACATTTTGTTAAAAAAATATTATGTAAATGAAAGCATGGCCCAAATGAAGCTAATTCAGCTCTTTACCCACTAAGATGTGTATACAGCAACAGATTTTCTGTCACAATAATAGATCCAGAAATAAAAGCTACCTCTAAAAGAAAGACATATTGTTTATTGTAAAAACTTCAACCTTGCCAAATTATTTAATGAGGAGAAAGTATACTATTAGACAATGGGAAAACATGCTAATTTCCAGTCTCATTTAGCACAAGCTCCTTATCAGAAGAAAAATAATATTAAATAAGGTGTCTTAGGCCTTAAGCTTGCATACAAAAAATTAGATGGTGAACTATATTGATGTTGTATTTCCCATTAAATTCATACTTGCATTGTTTTAGATTAAATTGTCTTTCTCAACAAACTGCAGCACACCCCATTTCTGTAAGAAAACTATTAGCTATTCAAATAATTGTACATTTTACCATGACTCACAATATCCTGTATATCTTAAATTATCTTGTAAGCTCTGCTAAATTGAAATAAATCTTAGAAACCTTGGCTTACTAAAAGACTAAATAGTAGTTTTAATGGAACTGAATTAGATCTGAAAGAAAAAAAGGAGAGCTTATGCTTCTGTAATTGTTCTTATTTAATATCTCTAGGAATTAAATTTTAAGTAAAAATTACATTAAATTCCAATACCCATAAACGTATGTTACATAGGGCAAATGCAAAGTATATTTTGTTATAATATTGCTTTCTATAAAAATACTGTCCTTACAATTCATCAATCTTTGCACAGATATAAAATATTTATGATACACATTTTTGTTACTAATTTTCATGAATTGCATGATGTATACACTAATTCTACCAATCTATATATGAAGACTACATGGGCTAATATTGTGAAACCTTCAGACAGCAACTGGCTGTATACAGGTTGAACATTCCTTATTCAAAAATCTAAACTCTGATATTCTCCAAAATCTGAAATCTTTGTGCACCAACATGATGCCACAAGTGTAAAATTCTACACCACACTTCATGTGCTGGGTTGCAGTCAAAACTTGTACTTACGTGCTGGATTTCATGCACACAATTATTTGAAATACTGTATAATACTAACTTCAGGCTACGTGTATATAAGACATACATGAATTTTGTGTTTAGACTTGGATCCCATCCCCAAGATATTACATCATGTGTATACAAATATTTCAAAATCGAAAAACTTGAAAACACTTCTTCTGGTCCTAAGCAATTAAGGCAAAGAATATTCACCCTGTATGAGTATTTTATTATGAGCCAAAAATTAATTTTATTTTAAAATAACATTTATGTGAAATGAGGAAGTAAGAGATTCACTTTCATATAAGCTAAAATTGTTAGAGTCGTGCTCACCAAAGTAGTCCATATTTAATGTTTAAGGCTGTAGAGAGTTCATCAATTTTAACCTGTGTGGCACATAAATTGGTACCTATTTCTCACAAACATTGCTTGGTTGGAAATCTCTATGGATGCCTCGACTAAAAATATATTTTGGAATTAGTCAAAGATGCACATTGTTGAATCATGGTACTGAACTGGGCCGGGCTTCTGAGGTGCTGGGTGTGGTGGCGCTCATCTGTTTCTAGATACTTGGAGGAAGATCTGCTCTTACCCAGAGGCTTACTTGCACTTCTTTGATACTTTTCCCATCTCTTAGGTGAACTCTAAATTCCCTCCCATTGAGCATAGGCACAGCTTAATTACTTATTTGAAACATTTGATGTAGTGAAAGTTAGAATTTTGGGACTTTTCAGGTTAGTTCAAAAGAAGCTGTGGAACTCCCAAGCAAACCAATAAGAATACTTGCCCTGAGGGCCCTGAATTCAACTGTCCTGAGAAGGCCATGCTAAAGAGGCAACAGCTAGGCACTCTGTCAACAATCTTTATTTTGTAGGGTCAGCACGGTCACTTAAGGTAGTGTAGAAAATATAAAAATGAACCTCATATATTTCCTGTAGGAAATTTTCAGTCAGAATGTGGGAAGTGCTGGCCATTTTCTTTTAGCCAGGAAAAATGAAATAGCCAGGACAAAGAAACGAGCTATGTTGCAACTGTTTAGTTTTCAGGCACCAGGAAAAGAAATATAACAGAATCAAGAATTGAAGGCTTTGAAAATAAAATTATTTCTTATTCACAGCCTGTTTTGACATGCCCCAAAAAATGTTTTTAAAGGGAGAACCAGCTTTGGGGCAAAGTGATCTTAACTTTGAGACTTTAAAACTAGGAATTCGGAAAGGTTGAAGTGTGTGCCCCATAGATATTCTTGATTAGATAACAAGTTTCCTAAAACTTTTAGGCACACCTACAACCTCATGATACTTAGCCCAAAGCAAATAAGGACTAAATTTAGAGTTTTGTGGTACGGCATTTGTTTAATGAACCAAACCTAAATAAGAGTCACAGAAAGACTAATATTTTTCTAAAATACTTTGCCTGCCAGAAGCACAGAGACAGTTCAAAATAAAAATAGTCCTTATTCTACGGGCAAGTCTAGGCTGAAAATACCATGCATCTGTAAACATGAGTGATTTGTTATGTAAAAGTGGAACTCCGGAGAAACTGAGATCTCGGAGGGCAGGGGCAAGGGTTGTAAAGGAGCATTCCTAGGAAGCAGCCCTGAGCTTCCAATTCCTTCCATTCAAGGCACTAGAAACATGTTTCTTGCTAGAGTTCGGAAATATGATAGATCACTTACTATTGCTTGCTTCCTACTCCTTTCCTTTTTGAACAGGAGGATTTATTGTGTTCACTCTGTCTCTGTCACATCTTTTTATATTGAGTACATGAGGGGAAGATAACTGCTTCCTTGTTCACAGGACTTCAAGTTGAGAGGAAAACAGTGAGAAAACCTGAATCTGTTTAAAAGTTTTGAGATCCTGGTCCTGAATCTGTTTAAAAGCTTTGAGATCCTGGTCTTGCATCTGATTCTATAATTAGATGTGACTTTTAAGGTCCTTAAGAAAGGATCATAGTATCTTTTCAAGTGGAAGAAATTTCAATTATATATATAACATTGTATATTATATTAAAAAATATTAATTTTTATATTATAAATTATTATAATTATATATTGCACATATTAAAATATATAGTAATATTGTAATAATTTTACAATGTATAAATGACCATAATAGATGTATATATTATTCATTATAATTATGTAAATTATAATTATAATGAATGAAATAATGTAAATTTTTTCTAGTAGATAAATTTTAAAAATAGCAAACTTTTTGCTGCTCTTCCTCTTGAGAGGTGGACTCTAATTTCTCTCCCTTTGAATCTTAGCTAGACTTGGTGATATTCTTGGTTATTACAATATGGTAGATAAGATGTTGTGGTAATTTCAATGCTAGGTTATAAGACAGCATCTTGCTACTGCATGGGTCTCTTTAAACCTTATCTCTGGGAGTCAAGAGCTAGATTGTAAGAAGCTTGACTTCTCTGAGTTCACCCTCATGGAGGGACAGTTTAGGCACTCTATTTGACAGTTTCAGCAGAGCTAATCCCTCCAGCCAACCTCATCAAGACTAAAGACATCTATGTGATACTGTATTGAACTCTAAAGAATGTCTCTTCTGCCAGTAGAATCACATTGGTGGCATCCATCAATGTCACAAGAAACACAATAATTGCCTAAATAATCTCATCCTGGAATCCTAACCCACAAAATTCTGAGATGTCATGAAAATGATTGCTTTTTAAGCTACAAATACTTTGAGCACTTCATTACAGAAAAATTGATTACTAGGACAAAGGTTTGGCAACATTTTATCTCTCCCCAGCTCAAAAAAGCATCATTTAAAAAAAGATCCACCAGCATTAAATTACATATGGCTTTGCAGACAAAATGCTATTTTTATTATATTATGCTTATATATACTCTCATCATTTTTTTCATCTTTCCTTTTTTGGAAAGATGAAAAGCAACAATGATAAACCTAATTAAGTATCTTAGTAAACCTAAGATACACATTTCGGCTATCATGGAATCTCATCTTAACTATGTCAGGAGTTTAATTAGGTATACTTTCCCTCTACTGCTTCACCTTACAGAGCCTATCTTTATTATTGCCTTCGACTTAAAAATATTATTTATTGGCCGGGCACGGTGGCTCAAGCCTGTAATCCCAGCACTTTGGGAGGCCAAGGCGGGTGGATCACGAGGTCAAGAGATCGAGACCATCCTGGTCAACACGGTGAAACCCCGTCTCTACTAAAAATACAAAAAATTAGCTGGGCATGGTGGCGCATGCCTGTAATCCCAGCTACTCAGGAGGCTGAGTGAGGCAGGAGAATTGCCTGAACCCAGGAGGTGGAGGTTGCGGTGAGCCGAGATCGCACCATTGCACTCCAGCCTGGGTAACAAGAGCGAAACTCCGTCCCAAAAAAAAAAAAAAAAAATATTATTTATTCATGTTTCCCATTGGAATGCAAGTTTCTTGATGTTGCTGCCCCCCATTCTGTTTTTTTTGTTTTGCTCTGAATTATTTGCACAATTAAATTACTAAACACTTCGTTGCAGTAGCAACAGCCAAAAAATTCAAATTTTCATGTGAAGACAAAATGCTATTAAATTCATGTTTGGTAGTGATTTTGAATATGATGTTTCTCCTCTATTAGGAGACCTGTCAGGGCCTTCTAAATTAGTGAATGATCAATTCCAAGTTGACCAAATATAAAATGAGAATGTCAAGCCAGAGAGTCACAAGGTTTTATAAGTTAGACTTTTAGTTTCCACAAGAACCCTCTTGTATGGAGAATGAGCTATAAAAAAAGGCATTATTTTTTTTTAATTAATGAGTTTTGTTTTTAATACCAAACAAGAAAATGCCTATAGAGAATATTGACTGAATAACCTGTGATGTATCCATGCAGAGTGGAATACACACATACACATACACACATAACCCTAGGTATATATTCATTCTGCTGCATTTGTTATGTAAAAGTGGGACTACTTTTACATAACAAATTTACAAATTAAATATACTTAGTTTTTAACATTACACTCGGTTACTCTGAGATTTACTTTCTTCACTGAGCAGTATAATTGGACATATTTTTGGTTGGGTTCCCAGATTTTTTGCCCATCAGAGGATAATTTTTTTGAATTGCTATTAACGCAAAAGCAAAGTTAAATATCATTAGTCACACCCATTAACTACATTGTTAGCATGCAACTAGGGTAATTTTTGGCTTGAATTTGGTTTATTTTTCTTTGTTATCTGTCAGCAGGCTGTATGTTTGTCCAGTTGTCTTATTTTTTAAACGTAGACTTAAGGGTCCAAGTGCAGCTGTGTTACATGGATATATTACACAGTGGTGAAGTCTTGATTTTTAGTGTACTGATTACATAAATAGCGCACATTGTACCGAATCGGTGCTATTTCATCCTTCACCCTCCTCCCACCTTTCCATATTAAAAAAAGGCATTGTTTTTGAAGCTTTCTTAGTTCTATCATTTACCACTCAACTCCTACTCATTAGCTCAATTCTCGCTTACAAACAAGAAGGATCATGCAGGATACTTACCCTCCCCACATGTGTAGCATATGCTACTGGACTCCAGGGAGTCATCCCATATTCCTGAATTTGGTCTTCTTCCAGAATACTATGTCTCTGTCACCATACAATTGTCCTCATTAAAACTGACAAAAATTGTGAAGGCTACATTCTGGTATGGTTGTATATTTGTCTTCCTCAAAACTCATGTTGAAATTTAATTTCTATTGTGATAGTATTGGGCAGTGAGACCTTTAGGAGGTGTTTAGGTCATGAGAGCTGCACGCTTGTGAGTGGACTTACACCGTGATCGGGAGTGTGCCCTCGTCTCTTGCTCTCTCTCTCGCTGCTTCATCTTCCACCTTGTGACGACTTCCACCGTGTTGTGACACAGAAAGAAGGCCCTCACCAGATGAAAGTATGTTAAACTTCCCAGTCTCCAACAACTATGAGAAATAAATTTCCGTTCATTATAAATTTTCCAATCTGTTGTGTTACAGTCATGAAAAACTAACTAAGATACATTCCAGTAAATTAGTCTGTGACTGTTTCTTGCATGCTGTCAAAAGACAGGAAATGCCTGGATAAGAAGCAAATTACAAAGGACATGATTTCTATGGCACAGAAAGTAACATGAACGTCAGCATATTTATGTGTGAAGTCCTGGGATAGTGCCAAGTCTGATGGCAGTAATGCGATATTTCCAGTTGAATTCCTAGATAGCCAGTGGGTTTGCATAGCAGCTCTGAACCAGTGAGTTTGAGATATCCATCCTTTTATACACGCAGAAAGAATTGGCACAGATAGAAATGTTACCTTACCTCTCTCAAGAGTATCATCTATATAAAAAACTCTGAGAAATGACCCAGGTAAGAGAATGGTCGAGGCTTTGACTGGACCATCCAGAAACATATGGAGAACCACAAAAGGCTCAAAGATTCTATATCCCAACAAGGTGGTAACTATGTACTATATATGATGCCTTACGTATTATTATTTATTTGCATTCTGGATAGTAGAAACAAACATAAATCCAGCACTTTTTAGCTCCTAGGAGCTCCAAACTTTTTTTTTCTGCCTATTGCTTTCCTTCAGTTCTTTTCCTAGCCTTGAGTAATTTTGTTTTAAACGTGAATTGATTAGCTTAGCACCCAGACTAAAACATTCCTTGGTATTGTTCTCCAGATTGTCTGAGTTCTCTCACTTCTACATAGTATTCTACCTTACGAAGTCTATATATCTAGACTTCTCTGAATTCTAGTTTATTTCTCCTCAATCCAACAGTTCTGTCAGCTCTGGTTTGATTCGTCCTTTATAATATCATGTACTATTAATTTATTTTAGGCAGTGGACTAGGGCAATTGTGAAGTTCACTTTGCTTCTTTCCTTTCTTATAGAGTTCATATTATTTGCTTCTTAATATCTATTATCTGAAAATTATGTTTTTGTGTATATTAATGTATATTATGTCTTTTAAACATTTGCTTTTTCCCTTCTTTTTTCAATAAGAGGTTAATAACTGTCCTTGTTAATTTATAAGCAGAAATTTCTGTTTTCTTGTTTAAAACAACTAAGGATTGATTCAAAGTGCTCTGTGGTATGTCGACATTTTATTCTTCACAAATCAGACACAATTAGATAATATTTCTATCATTTTAATGCTTGAATCTGATAGTTTAAGAATATTTGAAATTATGCATTACTACATGTTATTTAATATGTCTGTATCCTACCTATTCTGACTTGATAATAAAGATTATCCTTTTCATGATACAGTACAGAGTTACAGGAAACCAAAGAACTGACTCTGTGTGTACATGAAACACACTATTACATTTACTCGTTATATCCACTCAGAAACTGGCTTCTTCAGCATGTTGTTGAAACTGATTAGCTAATATTTTATTTTGGGAATATAAATATACTTTGAAATATGAGAATGAACTGTACTTTTCAAAAATTAATGTTCGAACAACTGAAAACTATTTTATAGGCTACAGCTTAAGCAAGAAGTCTTCTCAATGCCATATTTTTAAAAATTTCATTATAGGACAAAATATTGCCCATCAATGTAAAAGTGTCTTGATAACAGATACCTATTAATCAAACACACTGCAAAAATATATATTGGAAAATTATGCTGAAAGACATATAATAAAAATTGAACATATATTTCTGATAAAAGCTCATTGCAGACTAGAAATAGAATGCAGTGTTAACAAGATATTCTATTACTCACATATTACTCAACAATGAAACCGTTAGACTCTTTAATTAAAATCTGGAATATGCCAGAGTATATTCTACTAGTGTTTTATTAAGGAAATGAGAGCTACAGTTGAGTAATATAGATCAGAATTATTCGTATTATAGAATATTTGAATATCTACCTGGAAAATTACAAAAAAATAAACAAAATAGTCTAAAAAGATATAATAAACTATAAGGTATTTGACACAATTGTGCCCTAAATTATCTATAATGTGGCAACTACAATTTAGAAAATAAATTTGAAAAGAGTCAAAATTTTTTTTTGTTTGTTTTTGTTTTTGTTTTTGTTTTTGTTTTTTTTTGAGACGGAGTTTCGCTCTTGTTACCCAGGCTGGAGTGCAATGGCGCGATCTCGGCTCACCGCAACCTCCGCCTCCTGGGTTCAGGCAATTCTCCTGCCTCAACCTCCCGAGTAGCTGGGATTACAGGCACGTGCCACCATGCCCAGCTAATGTTTTGTATTTTTAGTAGAGACGGGGTTTCACCATGTTGACCAGGATGGTCTCGATCTCTTGACCTCGTGATCCACCCGCCTCAGCCTCCCACAGTGCTGGGATTACAGGCTTGAGCCACCGCGCCCGGCCAAGAGTCAAAATTTAATTTGACAAGGGAAACATGTTTGATGTGCTTCTTTTAACTTTTTAAACAAATTCATATAAAATATGCCCTCAATTGGAATGAAATCAAAAGTTAAATCAAAGAGAAGACCATAAATAAAAATCTAGGCATATTGCTCTCTGACAACATTACTAGTGGTTAGTTAATTCAACTGGAAAAGGACAGAAAAGAAATACACAGACACAGACAGAAAATGTTACATTTTACACTTTCTTTTATGCACCTGTTCTACATATCCAGGGGCTGAGCTAACCACAAAAACAGGTATTTGTTAATATCACCACCTTCAGATGTAGAAGGAGGACAGCTCTTTCAGATTTATTTAAATACTTATCACATATTCCCTTACTTCATTAAAATAGGAAATGCAAGTCCCAGAAAATAACTGGGCAGAAAGATAATAGAAAGGCATTTCATTTAGGAACCTCAATCACTTATGAAAACATTATAAACTTGGTACAGACAGGAAAAGAATTGGGAAGACTATATGCTGGCAAGCATTGTGTCTCATATGCAAAATTCTTCCTAGAAAATCTGCCACTCACAACAAGAGAATAGTTCTATAAAAACCAGCTACTCTGAACTAAATGAATGCTTGTTGTGAAGTATAAATTGAAGGGGAAAGTTTTTAGAAAATCCTGAACTTTACATACTCAAAAAGAACCTTGCCAGAACCTATGTGTAAGGTGAGGGGTACAAAAACAATCCTTCAAATTTGTTTATTTTAAAACTTTGTACCTAGTGAATATATCTTCAGGCAAAAATCAGTACAAAGAAACAAATATATCAAAAATCAAGCTGACAGAATTATTTTAGCAAAAGGAACAAAAAGTATCTTTTTTAATAGATATAAACAGTGTATGTGGACAAATAGTGTTGTCCAAACTGAATATATTAGATGTTATTTGTTGTTATCCAAACAGAAATGTAATATGATAACATTCGTATGAAATAGAAGTAACAGAGAATTTTAGAAGTAAAATAGGATGAGTTCTAGGGGGGCATAATGGAAGCTTCCTGAAAAAAGAAAATAATAGAAGATAAAAAATGATAAAAGACAGTTAGCATCTCTCTGATGCTTGTTAATGATGCACAACAATGTTGCTGTGTGTGAGAATCAGACGTGCATGAGGTCAGATGGAGCTCTCCTAAGCAACAAATTCTTTAATATTGAATAGTTATCTTTCTGCAGTTTATTTTCATATATATATGAAACCTCATTTTGTATTTGACATAACTAAAATTTCCCTTCCTTCCTCTCTTCTTTCCTTCCTCCCTCCCTCTGTCCCTCCCTCCTTCCTTCTTTCCTTCTTTCCTTCCTTCCTTCCTTTGTTCCTTCCTTCCTTTCCTTCCTCCTTTTCTTTTTCCGTCTGTCTGTCTGTTTTGTCTGTTTGTATATATATACTGGGATTTATTTTTAACTATTTGAACTGTACATAGAAAACAACAATTATACTCAAGGACTTGTGTTGCATCTCTGTGTGTACAATAATTTAATGATATAAATGTAAAACAATTAGTCTAATACAGATTTAGAATTAAAATAAATATTTTATTGTTACTATTAAAATATAGGTTTATACTTAAGAATATTTTGCAAAAATTACAGGAAAACTTTCACAGTGATTCCTAACAAAAACAACATTTGTAACTTTCCTACTGGTGTTATGAGACCATCTAGGAATTAAGACACATCCTGATAAAGAAAAAATACATACTCACAAATACAGATCTGTATAAAAATAATACACTATAATTAAAGAGGAAATTACCAAACAATGCAAAGATAGTGCAGATCAGACACTGTGCTGATTCGTTACATCAGCAACTAAAAGGAGAAAATTATGATCATATCAAGAGATTTTTAAAAGATATTTAATAAAATTCATTAGTAATTTTATTCAAATTTCTAGGTAAATTTTTTAAATGTAAATATAGAAAGCCTTTCCAGAAGAAAAAATAGCAGAAATTAGTCATAAGATGGAACATAAATATCAGTTTCATTAACATAAAGAACAAGATAGGATGCCAAAAGCAAAATTATTCTTCAATTCTTAAAAAAAATTTCTAGGGATTACAAAGAGGCAAAAATAAAATAATTGTAGTATGTTTTATATGATTATGAACCTAAAAGGAATAGTAGAGTTGAGTTAAAAAAACAAAAATGAAACTCAATTTATGAAGGAAGGTAATAAGATGATTGGATACAAGGTATACACAAAAACAAATCAAGTTATTTTCTATTTTTATAATAACAAATACAAATTTGAAATATGTATATTAAAGTCACAGCATGAAAACTTCCTAAAAGTAATAAGAAATATACTTGATAAGAAAGGTATTATCTAAATAAAAATTCCAAATTGTATATTTAAGGACATAAAAATATTTGAATAATGTAAATAATACCATTGATTTGGTTGGGAAAATATTATGTTTAACATGAATAATTATCCAAAGTGCATATATTTATAATATTATTTCAATTAGAATTTATATGTCTATACTTTATTTCCAAATATACTTTATTTTTATTGTGTAAGAGATAATTAAACTGTATTTTGAATGAAAAATCTCTGAAAAATACAAGAGAGACTTACAAATGTTTAGTATCAAATTACTAAAATTGGGTTGAGAATAGACACATAGAAGTATAAAAAAATTAAAGTTTAAAAATAGTTCTAGTACTGTATATTCATAAATGTGTAACAAATGCAGGGTTTCAATTATAACAGAAATTGATTATTCCAAAAGTAATTTAAATTAACGTGTAATAACAAGGGTTCTACAAAGAATTTTAACCATACTTCCACTTCCTTAGTCTGCACAGAATTTAAACTCAATCAAGTTTATAATTACTGATGGTAGAATGGGGATGAACATGGAAATTGTGAGATTATTGGTGACTGTGAGTAATGAACTGGTTGAGTGACTAAACAATATCATTTTAAATTTGAGATAACTAAAATTTCTCTTTCTTTATCCTCCCTCCTTCCATTCTTCCCTTCTTCCCTCCCTCCCTCTCTACCTATCTACCTCCCTCCCTTTCTTCCTTCCTTCCTTCCTTCCTTCCTTCCTTCCTTCCTTCCTTCCTTCCTTCCTTCTTCTGTCTGTCTGCACGTTTTGTTGCTATGGAAATAACTTTAAACCCTTCTGGCATTCTAACAATGTGTGTGTGTGTGTGTAATCTCCTTTGGTATTTAATATTACCTTTCCATCATGTCTACGGTAAAATTTTATTTTCAGTATCTTATTACATATACCAAATTCATTTTGTGATAACTTAGCTAAAATATATATGTTAGTCTATTGAAATATTTATGGCTATATTTTCTGACACAAAATAAGTCGCTACATTTTTCTAGCAAAAAATCTGTTTTTATTATATAATTTATACTGACCATTGTAGTTACTGAAGAAAACAGACTTCAAAAAATAAATAGTATGAATTGATTTTTGATAAAGTGAAAAGCATAAATTCTGATGAATTTGTTTTTCAAATTTGTTTTTCAGCAATAAATGTAGAGAGGCAGCAGTGGAATAGAAGCAAAAGACTTTTGAATCAGATGGATCCTATCACTTAGTATGTGAGGGGAACCAATACTCACACTTTGATCTTCAAGCCTCAGTGACCTTCTAAAATAGCATTTCTCCAAGTTCATTCACAACCTCTGAGGTATTCTATGATGCAAACATTGGCTCCTTGAGGTCAGAACTATTTTCATAAGAATATTAAGCTTTTATTTGCTTGCTTAAGGTATTGAAATTGGCAATAATGGCCTGAAAGAAATGATAGGTTAAATATGCTGGAATATTAGATGAAATAAAAGAAGTGGCAACAAACTGTAACATTGTCTTCTTCAATTCAGTGCTTTCTCAGTCACCAAAAAGGGGGCTGTGCTATTTCATTTAAAATGGTCCTTGATGAAGCACTAAAGATTTATAATATTATTCAGATATGGCATTTGAATACATCTTTTTAATCTTCTCTTTGATAAATGAGTACCTACAATGCACTTTTGCATTTCACATATGGGAATTGTCTTGAGAAAAAGTCATACAATAGTTTACATTTTTAGTGAAATAAGCCTTTTTTTTTTTATCATACAACCTCATTTCTACTTTAGAAAGGAACTAGTAAACCAGACATGGTCATTCAAATTTGATATTAGCAGACATTCATACTTCAGCACATTGTCCAATTGGTCAGAGTGATAAAGAGCTTCTCGCTAGTACCAGGACCCCAATAGGAGAGTTGCTGCAAGCCAAAAGGCCAAACTCCACTCAGAATCCCTTTGTAGTTGCCAAAAATTGTCTGAGATAGATCTCAATCAATGTAGAGGTTTATTTTGCTAATATTGAGGATGCACTAAGTGGGCGGAAAGCAAAAAACACGTTACAATAGGATCTGTGGTCTATGCTTTTTCCAAAAGGGATTTTAAGGGCTGATTTAAAGGGGGAAACGTGGGCAGAAAGAAAAGAAGGAAGGAAAAAAAGGTGGGGAGTATAAGCTGTGAGGCGAGTGCTTACATTCTTATAAGGCTTTGATAATTGTCAGTTATACAATTGTCTTGCACTAGGTAAACCTGAATTTTACAGAAGATAATGGAAGCTTATGAAACTACAGTTATCTGTTTAGGAACAAAAGGAAGGCAGCTTTTTCTGTTTTGTTTGTGTTTTGTCACTATTCCCAAGCTTAACTTTTCCCTTTGACATAATGAGTTTGGGGTTCCAAGATTTATTTTTCTTTCAGAACACTTAGCAAGATAGAGGTAGCAAGAATACAGATTTAGCAGGATTGTTGGGAGAAAGTGCTTAGTATAAAATCTGGTATTGAATGATTGTTCACACTACTGTATTTTTTTATTTTGTTTGCCTTCATAACAATAATTTTCACTACCACCCCTTACATGAGAATTGCTTGAGAATGATACACGTAAGGATTCTTGAATTCCATCTAAATATGAGTAACTGTTACAGTATTATCCATTATATCAAGAAAGCCTTAAATGTTTTATTTACAATTTTATTATAAGCAAATATGAGCTGCATGCAATCCCAGCTACAAAATCTCTGCCTTTATGGTATTTAAATTACTAGTTTTGTAATATAAAATACCTATTAATGCTAACTATTTTTTGAATTTGTTATTATTTTTTCTCCAAGATTCAGCAACAGAAATAAAAGCAACAAGCATAGAATAGAATCATACACTGGCTGTTAGTTGACAGACTTGAAAATTGGGGGTTGTAAATTCTATATTCACTATCAAGGACAAGTAAGTTGACCAGGGCTTGGCACCATTTACTTTAATGTCCTTTTTTATCAAATGGAAATGATGCTAATGGTTCCCCAGAGTGCTCTGAGAATGGAAGGTTAAAAGTAGTGTGAAATGCTCAGATTTGAAGTGTTACCCTAGAGCAATCTATTACTGCAATTTCTCTCTCTTAACCTCATTGATAGATTCTTGGAAACTGCAACTTTAAGTCCTTAAGCTAAATGACATGTAACAAAACCAATTTGCTACATGCTAATTGATATAAATAAAAGAATAAGTTTCTACAGAATATTTCTGATCACAAAACATCACAAAACTTCTAAATAAAGACCCCAAACACTTCCATATTAACCAGTGACATAAATGTGGGATATACATATATTTAAGGAAGCAAGTAAGATAATTATTTACCCAATTATTCAGTTCAGAGTCTGGGGTGGCCAGAATCCATCCCCGCTACTCAGGGCATCAGGTAGGAGCCAACCCTGGCCAGGCAGCCTTTCTATCACAGTGTGCATTCATACACACTTGCATTCACTCCTACTGGGACAACTTAGACATGCCAGTTCATTTAAATTGCACGTCTTTGGAATGTGGGAGGAAATGAGTTTCAAAAGCATGCTGAACTATTATTTGGTTTTTCTAAGGAAGAGTGGAGATTAGAATGATATATTACTTAATACTCATTTTGAAGCACATGTCTCAATAAAACACTCTCTAATTCTTTCCACACACTCATACACAGATGAACCGATTCTGGGACATCCCATATGTGATGCGACATAAATCCAGTTAAAATAAGTTTTGAGTTTTCTATCATGTCTTGAAACATGATTGACCTTACCTTTGTATTTATGCTAAGTAAATTACATTAGAAGTAAGATAAGTAAACTAAGCCCTACTTGAGGAGGGAGGAAATAATTAGAGGAAAGAATAGGTGTTTGTTCTAAGATAAAGTTTAATATGACAGATAGCACATGATATCTAAAAACAACACAATAACATATTGATTTCTAAGCATGGTACAGGAATCCAGGGCAAGCTGGGATAGAGAAATCTCAGTAGCTAGCAGCAGGACCCATGAGTGGGATGTAGTGGGAAGGCTAGGAATAGTAAAAGGAACATTTTGTTTACTGTGTAAGGTTTTTAACACTTTTTGTAATTATTGGAGATGGAGTAAAATCAATAATGTTTTTGACAACTTTTTGATCTTGCTGAACTCTTTCTGTTTTAAGTAGTATTTTAGATGTTTTTGTAAGGATTAGGTTATTTAAACTCATAGCAGTTTATAGAAATAAGAACATTAAGTCACACAGTATTGCTTGACTTAAACCACCCACAATCAGAGAGTTAAAATGAGATTTACTCCTGCAGTCTCAATTTAAATCCTCTGTGTTTGATACCAACATTGTTACGTTTCCTACTATAATAATGTGGCTCCAGAATCATGGGCATCACATAAAAAGTGGAAAATTTGGGTTTTGAACATTCTGACTTAGATAAAACACTAAAAAGAAGACCTGGCAACAAGTTGTTTTCACTGAAAATTATACTTTGAATGAAGAAAGTAATGTCTTAAATAAAATCCTATGGGAGGGGACACCAATCACAGATATCTTTTCGATGAGATAAAAAATATTGAAGCAGGCAGGAACAATGACCTCTAAAGATGTCTTGGAAACTGTGAATATGTTGCTTGACATGACAAAGGGACTTTGCAGATGTGATTATGTTGGGATCTTGATATGGGAGATTAACTTGGATTATCAGGTGGATCCAAAGAATCACAAGGATTAAGGGTCCACCAAGAGGGAGGCAAGAAAATCAAAGTCATATGGAGAAGTGATAGCAGAAATAGAGGTCAGAGTGATGGGGTTGCAATCTTTGAAGATAGTAGGGGGCCATGAACCAACGAATGTGGTCAGTCTATAGAAGCTAAAAAAGGGGAGTAACAAAGTCTCCTCTAGAACCTCCAGAAGGAACACAGCCCTACTGAGACCTTCATTTGAGGACTATAAGACCTATTTCAGACCATAGGCAACCAGATTAATAAGATAATAAAGCTGTGTTGTGTTAAGCCACTAAGTTCGTGGTAATTGGTTATGCAACAATAGGAATCCAATAAATATATTCAAATACCCAAATTAACATCTTGCTTAAGGACTTTCTGATTCATTTTATTTTATAAGCCTTGGATTCTGAATAGCAGGTGCAGACCATCTGGCCTTCTGTTGTAATTAATACCACTTAGTCTGTGCTATGATCTTTAAAAATACTGAATACTGGATTTTGTCAACATATTTTTTCCTGAGATAATTATCTTAGGATGTAAGGGTTGAACTGACTTCTAAATTACACAGGTCTTGGCCCACTGCTGTGACAATCCAGTATGTCCTTTTAAAGCTTTAGACTCCAAAAGTGAGGGCAACTCAGAATTTGCAATTAAATTAATACAATTCTCAGGTTTCAAAAGAACTATATCTATCATTCGGAGAAAGAGCCCAGGCTAGTGACACTGTTGGTAGCCCCAATTCTATTCAGGCATCAAGAAACCCCTGGCAGTGTAGGCTAGACAAGAAATTGGGCACTATTGTCTTGGATTTTATTCAATTTAGGATTGTTGATATGGAGCTTTTGATACTCAAGTTTTAAAGTAAATGATCTTAGACTTTTATTCCTTTGATCTTTGCATTTTAATTTTCAAATAGATTTACTCTTTTAACTTCCATTTCTCCTTAGGAAATTTATACCAAGATGAATTCATATTCAAATTTGGCTCATCTATATGTGGTTTGTATTCAGTTGTTGAAGTGTCTTTATAGATTTCATCTTAATGTGGCCTTTTATTCTCAATTTTATGTAAGCTGTTTCTTACAACTGCAAGAAAAATGAGTGTATCTTATGGGATAAGTTCTGGATAATGCCCGTACCCACCCTCTATAGCTGCCTAGCATGGAAAATGTGGTAACTGCTGTTTCAAATTGTGTTCGATCACAGACACAAAACTTGGTGGACTTGCATTTTATGTTTCTAAAACTTCCCATCCTTCAGATAACTTGTTTTGTTAATTCAGGCACTATAGACAAATTCAATAATCCACAGATTTGCATGCATTATGACAACATACACTTGCAGAAGAGCTTTTTACATTTTTTCCTAAATATGTGTACATAGCCTTCTGTGCACCATGTATTCTTACATATTGAACAATATGAGAAGAAAATACTAGAAGGTTTGAATACAGCTTTTCCAGGGCATGAACCTAATTAGATACAGTTCTGATCCATTACAGAGAGTGCTGGAAACAAAATGTGAAAAACTTACCAGAGTCCCAGAAGATCTGAAAGAAGCAATGTTTGGGAAACAGTCTCATGAATGCTGGCAGAAAACCAGTCACTTATCTGATTGAAAAATCAGCAAAAAATATTTGAGTATGATGAGCTCAGCTATTTTTTGCTTCCTTTTGAGAGGAAATCTGCTTAGTGTTTTCTCCCTGTATCCTTCATGTGGTAAGTCTCACTGGGGTAACTCTCCATATCAAGAAGCCTCACCAGGGAAGTCTGCCTAGTACTGAGTAATAAATTGTTCTAATTCAGAAGAGTGGCTGACAGATATAAACAATGTCTTCCAACCTGGTCTTTATTTGTAATAAAGGTGATATATCAGGCTCCATCTTTTCTATGTTTTTTAAGTCAACTTATTCAGATATGGACAGAGAATGGATATTTTATTGGGTCTAATTCAAAAGATGGAACATATTTTTATGCTGAAGACTATAGTTAAAATATAGATAATGTGTAATATTTTTAACCATACCATAAAGGATTGGAAAAGTAAGGATCCACACATGTGCACACACACACATACACAAACACCCCTATTCTAGATATAAGTGGGTTTGTGCAGTGCTTTTTATTTAGGTACATTATTCCTTCGAGCCACTAAACTTCAAAAAAATTACATGGTTACCAAAGGAAATGCTAGGGATAAAACTTGCACAGGAACATGATGACAATCTCATTAGAGAGAACCTATTGCAAAGGCCAGAAGCAAAACAAAAAAAGTGTTAAAATGCAGTAAGGAGCAGAAACAAAGAAATAAACCAATCCTGGCGGGAAGTCACTGGAAATTGGGCTTACAATTTGAAGCAGTGTAATTTCCTGGAAATACCATTCTCTCTATTTAAGCACCAGTGCCATAAGGTTCAATGACAAATCTTTAGCAATATAGTAGGTTTTCTTACTTCTACATCCATGCTGACACATTTGCACAGTATGACACCCTAGTGTTAACGGAGAGTGGGGGCAATATACATGTTAAGTGTTTTGCAGAAGGGGGAACAGTCCACCTATTAATGTAGAAAAGTTTATGACAAACACTGGAGGCATTTCAGAAGGTTTAAGATAGGACTCATGGAGAAAGTACAGCAGGTAACAAAGGTAGTCAGTCTTCTGATTACTGTCCTCAGTGTATCTTTTCCACTGCTATGAAGATGATGTTTCTGTAATGGCTCCAAATTGGGGCAAAGCATTACATGCTCAGGGATAAGTGTGAGGTCAGATCTGTGTCACATACAAGATATAAAAAGGTTATAAGATAGCTAGGAAACTAGGCTGATAAAATATATAATCTGGAAATTTGTAGTAAAATTGACTTTAGCTCTCCAAAATACAGCATTCTGAAAAAATGTCATGGCCCTTTCATTAGCTTTGTTTTCAGTATGTCTCTCACTCTAACTAAAACTAGTCTAATGGTCTGTTATTAGTGACCGAACTTAGCACTGTGCTGATATGTTGCAGATTTGGAAAATGGTAATGACACAAATTTTAAAACCTCTGAACATGATATTATTCATTGCCTAATGTAAGAACAGCTGAAAGCAACAGCAGCATAGTGTAATGGTAACAAACAGACACTGGAGCTAGACTTCCTGACACTTCTATTTTGACTATGGTATAACAGGTAAATTCTGCACCTTATTTCCCTCAGGACCCAAAGAGAAATAAAAATATTTTTATCTTATCTCGTAGGTTGGTTATAAGTATGATGTGGTTTAATAATTACAACACTGTTTGGCACAAATTAGCATATACGTGTATTAAATACTTTTTAAAATTAATATTCTAGAAAGAGTCCTGTATTTCAAGACCTTTTGTGATCTGCAAACCAAATTTATGATCCTTGTTATGTATCACTGTAACATTCTCTATTTCCCCCTTATGACTTTTTAAAATTCTTATAAATTTTTATTGTTTATTCCTCAGTAGGGTGTGAACAACAGGATGGCAGTGATATTGCTTATTTTGATACCTGTTGATTATCTTATGACTAACAAACAGTACATAACACCTATTAACTGATAACTGAATATTTGTTAAATGAATGATTGAAAAAAATGACTCATTCAAATGATCTGTGATATGTACAACTGACTACAAACCAACAAGGCGTAGTCGGCACTCGGTATTTGTGGCGTTGAATCAATCTCTACTCTGGATTACTCAGTCAAAATATCAGAAAGCTGCAAATGCTATCATGTGGACTATAAAATATATTAGTTTTAATCATAAATGTAATGAAAGCAATGTTCAAAGCCACAGGAAAACGAAGCTTGGGAGTTAATATAAAGTGAGGATTACACCATGCCCATTTCCTTCTTGTGCCACCTCAAAACTTCTAACAAGTAGTCGCTGATTTTTCAATATGAACATCAGAAGAATAATTCTAGTAAATTTTCTAGGTCATGGTAACTCTATGTTTGTAGAGTTCACCATTCTTCAGATTAAAACTAATATATTTTGTGTGTAATTTTGGACTTTGTAGACAAATAGATTATATATTTACATGAATTTTATGGTGAAATATACTTCCAAATGTTATACAATATTTTAAAGAATAACATACAGTTTACTTGACTATTTTTGGTGTAAAGTTCTGTAAATTTAACATTCATATAGATTCAATTAACCTCCACCATAATCTGTATACAGACTAATGTCATCACTACAAAGTATTCCTTCATGCTATCCACGTGTAGTCAAACCTCCCTCCACGTTTTCTGACACCACTGATGTGTCATGGTTTTGTTTTTGTGAGAATTCCATAGAAATGGAATCATACAATGTGTAACCTTTCGAGTCTGGTTTCATTCACTAAACATGATGCTTCTGTGATTCATAAAAGCTGTTTTATGTATCAATAGTTCATTCATTCTTTGTCTGCAAAAAGTATTGCATTGTATGAATTGGCCACTATTTACCTATTCTCTGACTGAAGAAAATTTGAGTTGTTTCCAGTTTTGAGTGATTATGAACAAAATTGTATAGAGCCTACTATGTACCATGTATTCTTCTAGGTGAATGAATATAGTGACGACCAAGGTAAGAAAAAGTTCCAATTCTTATTATGCTTAGTGTCTCTTGAGAAGTTAGCTATGGTTTAAAATTTTTTTTTAAAGTAATATGGTTAAATGTGTGCCTTTGTGTTTTCTTCAGTTGTCTATGATTTTATTCCAATAAGTGAATTAATACTACTGGGTCATTCACTGTTTTTCAGTCTGCATAATGATGTATCATTCTAAAACATACAGTAGAAGCTGTATTTTAGAATCATGAATTGAGATTGGTTGGTTGTTTGCTTTTAATCTATTGAATGTAATTCATCAGAACTGCAAAGCAAGGCCCAGACAACATGTGTTTTGTTTAAGCCATAATAGGTGATTCTGGTGAATATTTTAGGTCAACACTGACTCCTCTATGTTTTTGAAATAGAAACCTAGAGCAACATTTATCAATATGTCACTTTAAAAAAGGATAGTATAAACTAGTGTGTGTTTACACCATCTTATTTAAAGTGATATATTGATAAGTGTTTGATAATAAAGATATTATCTAATCTAAGCAGAAAGTGAATGTTTGGTTAACTTTGAAGAATTCCCTTCAGATTCAAGTATTGACAAACTATTTTCCATATGTCATCATTTTCATTACCTACCAAACAAGTTATTAATAATTCATATTCATTATCAAGAGCATATTAAAGTTGACACCGGGAACTATCTTCTGTTGAAATACATGTAGCTGTGAATCCACATTGCTCCCATTGTAAAACAGACAGCAATGTTTTGGGAGTTTCTGTAGATGCCAAAGGAGAGAAAATAGATCAATGTGAGCACTCTTCCAATGCTTGCTATTTTACAATGGTCAAATATGTTTTAATGTTTAGTCTTCTATCCTAGAATTCCTTTCCCACACAATTCTGATCTTTATACCTAATTGACTGAGAAACTGTATTTAGTACATCATCCCATGTTTTTCAATACTATTTGGTCAAATGTGTCTCTACTGTGAATTTTTACCTTATTTAAACAAAAAGGTATATGTACGTCTCCTATTGCAGTTAAAACTTATTGGGAAAGATCAGATTGGCCTATTTTCTATTTTACAAGGTGTTATGAGTTGCGAAATTTAAATTCCATATGTTTCACAAGAAGTAAGATAAGTACAGGTTTAGACTAACATGCCTGACCTATCAGGTAAAGGAGCCACTGGAAAGAGGTGACAGAGTTAACCTGAGCTATTAGAATCAATTCAGAAGAGAAATAAGATAACTCGAGTTGTATCATTATTTAAAGCACTGCTTCTCCCCTAAATAACAATATTTTTCTCAAATAGGACTATGGATGAGGGATAGATGGGCATAAAACTTATAGTTATAAAATGGTACTATTTTCATTGAGCAATTTTGGTACAAAAAGCTATAAATATGATGAAAAACAATAAAAGAAAAACAAAACAAAACATTAATATTGCTTTTATATAATAAAACTGTTTCAATTTATAAACACTTGCTTACTGACCTGAAGTGGTTCATTCAATTAATGAGAAAAGTATCTTTTTGAAATGTATGGAGTTATTAAGAATAATATCACGGCTTTCTCAGGAAAAATAGCTTAAAGTGTGTTCCCCTCATGTGCGCAAGTATGAATAAGTTAGCTATATTATTTTCATATTTTTAAAACCCTGAAATTTGACGTTTAAGAATGACTTTCCATGTTTCTTGGAAAATTGGTGACATAGTTGCATATTCCTTTTTTTTTTTTTTTTTT